>NC_090650.1:415244888-415352388 GCF_040937935.1 Hyperolius riggenbachi
ACCCCCCCGCCGTGGAGTGCACAGAAGCCGACCCGGAAGCCGACCTGGCGAGGTCGGTTTCTTCACCGCTGGACGCCGGGAGGGAGAGGAGCTGCGGTGAGGGCACCGATTAACTTCCAGGAGCTGGAAGAAGCCCCAGGTAAGTGCAGTTTGTTTTTTATATCCTGCGAGAACCTTCCCTATAATGTCTAAACCACTGGCACTGCTAAGTGAAGAATGTCAAAATTGTTCCCAAAGTGTCAATATTCTCTCTTCCCACCATTTTTTCCCAGCACTGCCTTTACTTTCTTGGCCATGGAGGTCACTAGAGCTTCACAGATTGCTACAGGAATCTTATTCCGCTCCTCCATGATGATGATGAAGCTGGTGGATGTTAGAGACCTTGTACTCCTCCACATTCGGTCTGAGGATGCCCCACAGAGGCTCATTAGGGTTTAGGTCTGGAGACCTGCTTGGCCAATCCAGCACCTTTACCCCCAGTCTATTTAGCAAGGCAGCAGTCCCCTTGGAGGCGCATTTGGGGTTGTTATGTTGGAATAATGCCATGTGGACCAGTTTCTGAAAGGAGGGGATTATGCTCTGCTTCCATATGTTCCATATTTCAAATGAAATGTAGCTTCCCAGTGCCGGCAGTTCTCATACAGCCCAGAACCATGACATTCCCACCACCATGCTTTACTGTAGGCAAGACACACTTGTCTTTGTACTCCTCATCTGGATGCTGCCACCCACGTTTGACACCATCAGAACCAAATAGGTTTATCTTGGTCTCATCAGATCATAATACATGATTTCAGCAATCCATGTCCTAAAAGTGCCCATACATCTATCGACTTGGCGGCCGATCGACCATCTTATTGAATTGGATGAAAATTGGTGCTACCAAGTGCATGCCTGATTGACGATGCAACCAATTTCTTGTTGAGCATGTCAATTGGACATGCTGCAAGACATCGGGCCGCTGTGGACGATCGGGTGCATGGCAGTAATGGCGAGTGATATTGGGGCGAGCGACAAATGCAACAAAACCCTTGGCACTGTCCCCCCCAATGTCCAATGTGCCCCCCCACCTTCCTCGGTGCCCAGTGCAGTATACATTACCTGTCTGTGGCTGCCTCACGTGGTTGCTGGAGTAACATGGGCGCGTGTGTGACGTCACAAACACACCCCTACTGGCCGAAGTCTTTTGTATATGTTACAGCCAAAACCAGAAACCGGCCAAAGTAGGAATTGGCCGGCCATTTCTAGAACTGGCCGATTTGACGTCGGCCAAAGTCCAAAATGCTGGGAATTTGTGACATTGGCCGGCCAGTTTGCAAAACAGCCAAAGTCAGTCGGCCAACCTCCAAAATGCACAAATCCCAGCAAATCCTGGGTCCTGTCCAGCACCATAAATGGCACTTGAAACTTCCTCTCTGCTCTGAAAGATACACAACAGCATATTCACTTTTACAGAAAAACATGTCTTTGTTACAGCTGATACAAATCCTTCAATAAATCTGCAGTTTGTCTACTTCCTGCTTTCATGGAATTAGACATTCTGTTAACATCCTGTTTTTACCAATGAGCTGCTCTGCCGTGGCAGCCAGCTGACATGCCTGAGAGATCAAATTACACTTGTGCTTAATCACAGATGAGGGGGGATTAGAAAGGCTAGACTCTCTAAATACTTATGGTGCGTTTCTCTCTTTTTTCCTTCTGTTCTGTGCAGTAGTAAATGTACTTCCTCCCTGCAATCCCTGCAGCGCTCTGTGGGTTTCCCACGGTCAGAATCCATACCTCAGGAGAGCACGCTCCTCTGTATGCATTTATTTGAGGTGGCGGGGAGCAGTGAACTGCTCGGGAGCACCCAAACACAGAAGGCAGAGACGGAAGGCGCTGGAGGAATCGGCTGCAGCCGGCAGCGTGAAAGATGGCTTCCTGTGAAGAGACTGAAGAAGACGGTGCTTGGGGAATATCCGGGCGGCGGTGTGAAGCGGATCCGAACTTCGGCATGGAATAGCTGGGCAGACAGAAGACGAGGAGCAGTCACCAGTGTGCTGACAGAAGGTGGTGCAGAGCGGTGACTTCGGGACCTGGCCGGCCCCATCTAGTCATAATGCGTTCTGGCTGGCCGAAGTTCGATATGAACCCTCATTTTGCACACTGGCCGAATCAGCTGGCCACTTCTAGTTTTGACTGTCCAGAACCCGAAGTGTTGCCACTTCGGGTTCTAGCTGGTCAAAACTAGAAGTGGCCGGCTGATTCGGCCAGTGTGCAAAATTAATTACTTTCTTCCTATGTTGCTGTCACTTACAGTAAGCAGTACACTCTTCTGACAGGTTTTGGACTAGTCCATCTCCTTAATAGGGGATTCTCAGTATATCCTTTTTTCTTGACAAAAGCAATTTATGAAAAGGATCGATACAAAGATGTTTGATGCCCTCTGGACTGGTTCACACACAATTTTGCCAGTTGGACTAAGCAACTTCCATTTCAGCAAATGCTTTTGAAGACAAAGAAAACCCTGAAAATCTCCCATGGTGAGATGGACTGGTCCAAAGCCTGTCAGATTTTTACAACTTTACTGTAAGTGACAGGAACATAGGAAAAAATAAATGTATAGTGCATTGAACTCTGAAACAGCTGTACATGTTATACATATACATCTTAAATTTCACAGTAGTAGTCCTTAATATAACTGTTTTTATTATGACTGACATGATGTTGGCAGCTTGTGTCACTTGAGCATGACACAAAATCTGTGCAGGTGACAACAACACCAGGGCCCATATGCAATTCACTTTTATCTCCTGGGTGATATTTTTAAACTTGTCAGTAAGATGCCTTTTTAGGCCTGGTTCACATTAGCGTTCACTGTCCGGATCCGCCTGATCGGATCCGGACCGTATACTGTTCAAACGGAACGTATGTTCCGCATAGCAATGCAGTCTATGCGGACGTTCACATCCGTACGTTCCGTACAGAACGGAGCCGGATCGGATCTGGACTCCGGACACTCTTCCAACATGCGCTATTTTTCGGGTCCGGTCATCCGGCCCATGCACCCGGGCCAGATCCTGACCCTTCGCATGCGGCCATGCTGTGCAATGAGAAACGGATGTTTCTCATCACACTGGCAATAGGACCGGATGCTTCCAGCACCAGTCCTATGCCACTTGGGGGACCCGGACTACACGCCGGTATCCCCCATGCTTGCGGTGCCTTTCTGGCACTGCAATGTATCTAGTTCCGGCTACTTTATTGTAGGCGGAACTGATACATTCCGGATCCGCAACTGGTGGCAACTTGTGGCCACCGCAGAGACCTGTATGGTCTCTTTGCGGCCCCCGGACCCGGACCCCCGGGCACTTCCGGACTCGAACCGCAAGTGTGAATGGGGCCTTAGCCACCAGAAAGCAAGAAAATACTCAAAATAATTTTGATAATATGTTTTTACCTCCTGGTACTTTTTCAGTGGAAAAGTGTTGGAAAATGATTTTAAATCAAAGATGAAAAATTATGTCCTAGGAGAAAACTCAGGTGAAAAAGTGAATTGCATATAGGCCCAGGTCCTAGGTGATATTTTTAAATTTGTCAATAAAATGCATTTTAAAACCACTTAACGACCGCCTAACGCTGATAGGCGTCGGCGGGTCGTTAGTGGTTTAGCATGGAAACGGCTGCTCATTCGATCGGCCCTTCCATGCCCGTTCACGGAGGGTGTCTCCGTGACCAGTCTGCGAGCCGCCGATCGCGGCTCGCAAGCTAAATATAAACACGCAGGGAAGAAATCCCCGCTGTTTACATCATACGGCGCTGCTGCCGTAAAGGAGATCGCCGATCCCCGGCCTCTGATTGGCCGGGGATCGCCGGCATATGATAGGCTGAAGCCTGTCAGTTCCGGCGCAGGATGGATCTCCGTCCTGCGCCGCTCAGGTAAAGGAGGGGAGGGAGGTAAAGCAAAGGAGGGTGGAAAACGCTGTGGAGGGGGGCTTTAAGGAGCCCCCCCCCCCCCCCCGCAACACAAATATAGCCGGTGGCGATCAGACCCCCCCCAGCAGGACATCCCCCTAGTGGGGAAAAAAGGGGGGAAGTCTGATCGCCCTGGCTCAATCCTGATCGGTGCTGCAGGCTGGAGAGCCCACGCAGCACCGATCATAGCAAAATGCCCTGGTCCTTAAAGAGAACCGGAGGTGGGTTTGAAGAATATTATCTGCATACAGAGGCTGGATCTGCCTATACAGCCCAGCCCATGTTGCTATCCCAAACCCCCCTAAGGTCCCCCTGCACTCTGCAATCCCTCATAAATCACAGCCACGCTGCTGACAAACAGCTTGTCAGAGCTGGCTGTGTTTATCTCTATAGTGTCAGTCTGCTGCTCTCCCCGCCTCCTGCAGAACTCCAGTCCCCGCCTGCATCCCTTCCCTCCATGCTGATTGGAGGGAAGGGACGGGGCAGGGACCGGAGCTATGCAGGAGGCGGGGGAGCAGCTGAGACTGACACTACAGATTTAAACACAGCCTCACAGCACGGCTGTGATTTATGAGGGATTGCAGAGTGCAGGGGGACCTTGGTGGGGTTTGGGATAGCAACAGAGGCTGGGCTGTATAGGCAGATCCAGCTTCTGTATGCAGATAACATTCTTTAAACACACCTCGGGTTCTCTTTAAGAAAGCAAGAGAATACTCAAAGTAAGTTTGATAGTACTTTTTCATTTACTTTTAGGTACTTTTTTAGTTGAAAGGTGCTGGAAAGTTATTTTAAATAGAAAATAAAAAATTATCTCCTAGGAGAAAACTCAGGTGAAAAAGTGAATTGCATCTGGCCCCAGGTGTCAGAATGATGGAATTTCCTGACATCTAAATTTTGCACTTCCCACACCTCTTGTTTCCACCGCATTCCTTTAGATTGTAAGCTCGCAAGGGCAGGGCTCTCACCCTTTTGTGTCATGGACTGTTATTAATTTAATTGCTTGCACTCTGCTAGACATTTATACATTTTAGTCATCATGTTAAATCAAAAGAGACACTGAAGCGAAAAAAAATATATGATATAATGAATTGGTTGTGTACTATGAATAATTACTAGAAGATTAGCAGCAAAGAAAATATTCTCATACTTTTATTTTCAGGTATATAGTGTTTTTTCTAACATTGCATTATCCTATAATATGTGCAGATTACACAACACTCAGCATTCAAAATGATTCTTTCAGAGCAGTCTGTGAAGTAATGACCTCTCCTCTGGCAGAGAAAAAGTAAATAGTTAACTAACAGTTGAGATAATAAAAGTCAGATAACAGCCCTCTCCACGACTTTGAAAGTGGTAGAGATAATGGCTTTTTTGTATAGAGATAACAACTAGAGTTTCTTAACTCTTCCTGTACTGGAAACAATTAGACTGATGTATCTGATCTGAATGTTTTATTTCTTATGCTGGGAATACACGGTTCGTTTTTGCCTTCGTTTAAACCTTCGATTCGTTCGGTAAACGAATCGAGTGTTGAAAACGTATGTGAAAATAGTCATAATCTCATTATAGTTTCGATTAATAGACCCCAAAAACGAACGACTAGTGATCGAACATGTTTGATATTATCTCTCTTTATCCATCTAATCGAGCCATTGGTAGGCTTGATGGCTGTTCAGATCGATTATATATTCGTTTATGCTAGTCCGTCCCTGTAAAAAGGGATTTTCGTTTCGTTTCTTTGCAGCCTTCGATCATTGGAAAAACGAAACCATCAGAATCGGAAAAAAAAACGAAACCGTGGGTGGTGATATTAACCGTATGACCGATTATTTCGGGATCGAAAAGGACAAAAGGCACAATCGAAACGAAGGTTTAAACGAAGGCAAAAACGAACCGTGTATTCCCAGCATTAGCTGTACTACACATACAAATCATAATATCATAGTTTTTATTTCGCTTCAGTGTCTCTTTAAATCAAATTGTAATCAGCAGTTCTATATTGTGTATCAGTGTTCATATTTGATGTATATCATTGTCTGTATCATTATGTATCCCTTGTTTGTTTTCTTACATTGTACAGCGCCACGGAATATGTTGGCGCTTTATAAATAAATTATAATAATAATAATAATAAATAATAATAATTACATTGATTTAAGGGACATTCCCCCTGTGTAATTTACATTATGGCTTATAACGGCACCAAATAAGACTCTAATGCTGGGCATACACGGTACGTTTATGTGCCGGTATCAAGCCAGCGGCTCGATGCCGGCGCGTCACCGCTCGTCCGCGCGTATGCGCGGATCGATTCCCGCTCGTCCCCACGGGCGCTTCTTATCAGCGCTTCGTTTTTTTCTATTGTTCGCCCACGGGGATCGAGCGTGGTATCGATCCGCCGCGGTGATCGGACAGGTTGGATATTATCAATTGAGCCATCAGCGGCTCGATTGATAAGAACTATCTAACCATGTATGCCCAGCATAATGCTAGCTGCACACCATACAATTTGTGTTATAGATGGTTCTATAGATAATTTCCGTCATGTCCAATATTATTTTTGATAGTTTTTCTGATTGATTTCTCATTGAAGTGATTGGAAATTGATAAGAAAAGATAAGTGAGTCAAGAGGGAAATCGAATCAGAAAATTGAGCAAAAAAAAAAAAAGCATAGTTCGTGTATTACCTAGCATTAGTCAGGCGCTTAGATGACTTCAATTGATCAATTTATTCTGTTTGTTTTTGTCACTGATAAGTTTAGGAAGTTGGCTGAGCCTGAGATCACTTGTCACCTCTTTTACAAGTTCACCTCTGACTCCTGGCATTCTAAGACGCTACTTATGCATGTTATAGCTTTCATCACTGCTCACTGCTGGGCTCAAACCATCAGCAGACTATTACTATAGTATGGGGAGTACTGTATCTATATTATTCATTATGTTACTGGAGTGCACTATAAAATATCAACCCTGGAAGGATGTAGTCCCACCCTCCCTGCAGGAAGTTCGAAAAAGGGTCTACTTTATCTACGAGATTGACATTTAACAGCTGTTATGCAGGATAAGATACATATCTTTGATAACAAGGGGGAAAGAGGCTCCCACAGTGTGATAAAACTGAGGTAAAACCAGTTAAAAGGAAAACGTGAGTTGGCTTACCTCAATCAAGACACAATCATACAGTTAAAGAGAATCTGTACTGTAAAATTCTTACAACAAAAAGCATACCATTCTATACATTATGTTCTCCTGGGCCCCTCTGTGCTGTTTCTGCCTCTCCCTGCTGCAATCCTGGCTTGTAATTGCCATTTTTATGCAGTGTTTACAAACAAAAGACATAGCAAGTGATAGGCTGAGAGTAGCTCAGTGTGTGAGTCATACAGAGTGTGCAGGGGGCCTGGAGAGTGTGTGTATAGCTTCTATCCAATCACAAGCAGCACAGCACATTCCTGCCTGACTGCCTCAGCCCGACAGAGGAGAGAAGATTAGAACATATAACAGAGATAACACAGCCACTGTGCAACTAGAAAAGGCTGCAGTTAGACAGAGCACGTTAGAACAGGTATAGGAACTTATAGGATAGAAGAAATAAGGCTCAAACATTTTGTTACAGAGTCTCTTTAATGACTCTTAATATGCAATGACAACGCGTTTCGTGGGACCTCGCCCACTTCTTCTGGCCAAATAAAAGTGCCTAAAAAGTGCTGTCAGTGAAGATTTAGATGTTGAGGCATACTGTGATAACATTGATGGTTCCTGGTCTGGGTTCTATAAATGCAGCAACATTTGCATTGTGTTAGGATAACAGTATACTTAGAAGCATACCTATGAAATAGCCGCCGGGAGACTTGGACGCAGGATACAGCCAATATACGGCTTATCCTGCTCCTGCACAAGTCCTGGTGGCATTCATTACTATTCCCCCTCCAGGTCCACGTGGATGGTGGTGAATGATGTAATTCGGCTTCCAGCTATTGCTGGTGGGAGAATTAAGGCGCCAGCTGCACCCAAATCTCCTGCACTGTTTTAACCGCGCTCATACTTAGAAATGGGATATTTTGCCTTTTAGTTTACAGGCAAGTACTTGATCCTTCATATGTGTTAGTGAACTCTTTATTCTATGGTTGTGATTATATTATACATCTTCTCACATTTTGTGTCTTGGAATTTATTAGACATTTTATTCATCCTGTTACTTTTGTCACAGTCATTAACAGTTCTGTATTTTGTATCAGTTCTGTATTTTGACACTAGTTATGTATTTTGTATATTGGTTTATTCCATTTGTCTAGATTATTATTTACCTCATGTCTGTTTCTTACTTTGTACAGCGCCACAGAATATGTTGACACTTTATAAATCAATAATAATAATAATTACAAAAAAAGTATAAAATATGCATGAGGTAAATTACCAAACACTAAATCTTTACCGTATGTGTCTTAAAGAGAATCTGTATTGTTAAAATCGCACAAAAGTAAACATACCAGTGCGTTAGGGGACATCTCCTATTCCCCTCTGTCACAATTTCGCCGCTCCCCGCCGCATTAAAAGTGGTTAAAAACAGTTTTAAAAAGTTTGTTTATAAGCAAACAAAATGGCCACCAACACAGGAAGTAGGTTGATGTACAGTATGTCCACACATAGAAAATACATCCATACACAAGCAGGCTGTATACAGCCTTCCTTTTGAATCTCAAGAGATCATGTGTGTGTTTCTTTCCCCCTGCAGCTCTCATGCACTGAAGTGTCAGGCTGCTTGTTTCTTGCTGCAAACAGCTCTGCCCTTGTCTGTAATTCCTCAGTATGTGAAAGCCCAGCCAGCTCAGAGGACAATTTATCCAGCTTGTAAAAGATAAGAGAGAAGCTGCCCTAATCTAAATAACACACAGGCAGTGTGCATAGAGGAGCCTGGAGAAGGGAGTGCATAGCAGAACCACAACACTGAAGAACTTGGCAGCCTTCCAGACACAGGGCGACAAGTCCGACAGGGGAGAGATAAGCTGATTTATTACAGAGATGGTGATAGTAGAAAGTGCTGCAGTAAGCCAGAGCACATTAGAATAAGTTTTGGAACTTGTAGGATGATAAAAAACAGGATGCAATTTTTGTTACAGAGTCTCTTTAAGCTTGGTTCACATTTGTTTTAAAAACGTATCCATGGCTCCGTTTTTGGGCCTGGACCAAAACCGGAGCCACGGATACAAATGTTAAAATAGGGGCCGTCTTCACCCACTTCAAAAATGGATCCGTGGGCAATCTAGGGGATCTGCTATTGAAAACTGAACGGACAGTCTGGATTTGCAAGGTTTTCGCAGACTCCAGATACACAGAGGGGTAGTGAAACCCAATGCAAAAACGGACCTCTCTATACAGACAGCTGTGAAAACAGAAACGGATCTGTTTCCAGTATCCCAGCCCTGTCTGTGGGTGGGGAGGGGGCTGTCATGCTGGAGGGGGTAGCAGGCAGGAAGGGGTGCAGCAGGCACAGCGGCGGGGAGGGGGGTCAGCTCCCCCCCTCCCTCACCTGGGACCCCCCCCCCCCCCAGCTAGTTTCTTTTAAAATCAATCCAGCAGTGAGTGGGGAACTTACTGGAAGTGACGTGGGGAGCGATGGAACAAGGAAGTGAGTGAGTTCCCTGCTTACCGCTCGCTGCCCAATTGATTTTAAAAGAGACTAGCTGGAGGGGGAGCAGGGAAGGGGGGTCCCAGGTGAGACAGGGAGAGTCAACCCCCCTCCCCACCGCTGTGCCCACTGCCCCTCTTCCTGTCTGCTACCCCCTCCAGCATGGCGGCCCCCTCCCCACCCACAGACAAATGCAAACAGATCTGAAACGTATGCTGCAAAAGGGCAGCACGGATCCGTTTGCGTTCCAGTTTAGAAAACCGCAACCCGGACCACGGATTGCGTTTGGCAAACGTGCATTGTGTAGACCAAGCCTTTGTGAATTGAAGCCTTAGTGGAACCTGAAAGAAAAAATCTTGTACAGTATACATTAAAGCTGTTGTACACGAGCCATACTACTAATGTGTGCAGTAAAACACCACGTCTCAGGGAATCATTGTACCGTACCAAATTTCATTACTTTTCTGGTCTAATCCATATTGGATTCTTGTAGTCGATCAATGAAAGGACTAAAATATAAGTGAATCTGTGTAAAATACCAGAACACAGTGACTTTCTCTCCTAAGTTTTCTCCTAGGAGATCATTTTTCATCTTCTGTTTAAAATACCTTTTAAACGAAGAAGCAATATCACAACAATTCCAGTTACAAAGAAGTAGATGTCTACTTGCAAATACAATCTGGGAGATGATAAATCTATGATGAATTGAAAAAAGAGTCTAGATTTAAATGCAAAAAAAAACAGATCTGAGGAAGCCAGATCCAATATTTTTACTGATGAGAGAAAATACAACTGCCCAATAAGGCTTGATAATTTGGAAGTCCCAAAAATATGTTACCGATATTATTATTGTTACTCGAACATGTATGAGATTCATGGTATTCTTTTTTTTAAGAACAAAGTGTTGAATTTGTAAGTAGTTAAAATACTCATTAGCTGATAAACCAAATTCTGCACAAAGGTGACTGAGGGGTTTAATGTTGCTATCTATAAATAAATAATTTAAATGCTCAAAACCTGCATTTATCCAACTTCTTAAATCAATGTCAAAAGTACACTGAGACATGGCCTTGATTGGACTTTTAAAGGGACTCCAAGCAGTGCAGAAACTATGGAAAAATGCATATCATTTTAAAGCTCTCTTTCTCCTCTTTCCAATGATATATAAATCGTCGCCCTACGCCTTTTAGTTTTCACTATTTTCGCGATTGAAATTGCCGCGGCCGCGATTTCAATCGCGAAAATAGAGAAAACTGAAAGGCGTAGGGCGACGATTTAGGTGTCGCCAGAAAGGGGAGAAAGAGAGCTTTAAAATGATACCCACTTTCCCCAGTGTCAGCAGCTCCATTCAGCAGAATGGAGCTGCTGACTTTAGGAAAAAGTCGTCCTGTGTAATACAAGTAACTATGGAAAGATGGATATCATTTTAAAGCTCTCTTTCTCCTCTTTCTGGTGACACCTAAAAACTAAAAGGCGTAGGGTGGCGGTTTATACATCATTGGAAAGAGGAGAAAGAGAGCTTTAAAATTATATGCATTTTTCCATAGTTTCTGCACTGCACGGAGTCCCTTTAAATTGGAATTTTAAGTGATATTAAGTCTTGTTCTTGTTTAATATTATAAGCAATTTCCATGCTTCTAAGGTTGATTGTGTAGTAGGAGCTATTAAGTACAGTAGTCATTTTAAGAGGATGAATAAGTAAATCAACCAACAGTGTCTTTGAAATAGCAGACTCTATTAGTATCCACGATTGAATGACTTCGGAAGACAACCAGTGTTTAGAACTTCTCTTACAAAAATTCTGACGACAACAAAATTAAACTTAAATATGGAAGCTAAATTAAAATAAAGACTCCTCAGTAAACCCATTACAACCACTCAAATTATCTCTTAAAGTCAATTGGAATCACACACAAAAAAACACAGTTACATACCTAAGGGGAGGGAAGGCTCGGGGTCCTATAGAGCCTTCCGGTTCCTCTCCTGGTCCCCTCTTTGCAGCGGCAGCTCCTCAGTTTAAATCCCCCGCAGCGGGGGACTTCGGAAGTCCTCAGGAGCCAATTCCTCATGAAAACAGGTGGGTCCATACTGCGAACGTGCGATTGAGCGAAAAAGGGAACTCACGCATGCGCAGTATGGAGCAGCCTGTCTTCTGAAGTCGCCCGTGGCAGAGTATTAGAGCAGTATTTGACCAAATTGGTCGAATACTGCCACTGGGGAGCCAGTGCTGCAATGGGGACCGAGAAAGTAGCGGGAAGGTTTTATTGGACCCAGAGCCTTCCCTCTCCATAGGTAAGTATCAGGCTGTTTTTTTTTTTTGTTTTTTTTTTTTTTATTTGTTTGTTTTGATTCCCAATGACTTTAAAGGAACATGTTAGGGTATCTTAGAGGCTGTCTGATCAGCCTCATTCTCAGTACAAGAACAACAAAACTTTATTGAGGCATAACATTAACATTAACATACACCTAGAATGCAGTACCTAGACAGCAGTACTTTTATGTTATTGTAGATGAAGCAGATATATAAATCTGAATATCCTGACAGATGCCATAAAGACAATATTAACTAATTAATAATTAATATTCTTTGAATTGTATTTATTTTCTTTAATGCCTGTTTTCTATTATATTAATAATGGTTTAATATTACCGGTAATGATATAGTAGAAATTTACTTTACTGATATAACCTGTGGTTATCGAGAGTTCTCTGCATCACCATTTTTATTAATGGATGTTTTTTGTTTGTGATAAAATTATCAATAAAAGATTATTGAAATGAAAAAAGTATTCTTAGTATTTTTTTGTTGCTTGCTGGTGGCTTAAAGGGTACCAGAGATGTCCCGTAATTGAAAAAAAAAAAAATAAGTTATACATACCTGGGGCTTCCTCCAGCCCCATACGCGCTGATCGATCCCACGCCGCTGTCCAGCGCTGCCCGCAACTACGAAAACGTGCTCCCGTTGCTGACGTCATCGGAGCCAGCTACGCAGGAGAAGTGCGCCCTCTACGTATCTCTCCATACACATGACGGAACAGCACGGAGCCGATTCTCATAGCTGCGGGCAGAGGAGAATGGTGGCGTTGGATCAATCAGCGCGTATGGGGCTGGAGGAAGCCCCAGGTATGTATAATAGCTTTATTTTCTCATCTCTGGTTCCCTTTAAAGACATTTTATTTATAATGTGAAAATATCACCTCGGAAAAAACTTAGGAGAAAAGGCATTTTGGATCGGGTCCTAAGTCTGCACACGTCCAAATTTCAATGAATCTCTGTAGCGCACCCATATCAGTACATGATTGTAGAATCAAAGGCCCATATCTTATTAGTTTTTCACCTGAGTTTTCTCCTAGGAGATATTTTCAAACCTTACCAATGTAATACCTGTAACACTCCCACCATGCAAGAAGATATGAAAAATAAGTTTGATATTACTTATTTACCTGCTTTTTAGTACTTTTTAAATTGCCAAGTAAGGAAAAGTAATTTCTAGAAAAAGATGAAAAATTATCTCCTGGCTGAAAATTAAAGAAGAAAATTTCATTGAATAAGGATTCAAATCTCATGGAACACCTGTACAGTCAGAGCCGGTTTAAGCAACAATGGGGCCCCAGGGCAAAATAAACCTGGTGGGCCCCCCAACAGATACCCCGGAACAAAAATCGGCATTAAGGGACCTTTTTTGCAGCTGGTATAGTCAGGGTGTGAAGTCCCAATCGGTCGGAGCTCCACATTCTGGCTATCCCAGCCTGCATGGGGGACAAGGGGTTGAAATGTTTCAGGAGGGGGGACCCCACATAATTAAAAAAAAATAATAATTCCCGCACTCTAAACATAAAAAAAAATTGGGAAAATAGGAAAAAATGCCAGGGATCTTCATACAGCCATATTGCGGCTGTATAGCGATCCCTGGCCAAAGCGTTGCGGCTGCGTATGGACCCCCTGGAAACCCCGTCAGGAAATGTATTGCTCTTTCTTTTGATACATGAAAAATTACACTACCGTTAGGTTTGATACTAAAAGTGACATTTACCGCGTTTAAAAGTATACTTTTTTCCTTCGAAACGTTGAAATCGATTTTCTCAAAAACTATAAGGTCTTTTTGAAAAAATATCCTGCAAATTTAGGGTTTCTAGCATTTAATGTGGATTTGCTATTAACCATTAAAGTCGGCAGGTTTTTAAATGTGTATTTTTTTTTCCTTTTGAAACTTTAAAATCGATTTTCTCAAAAACTATAAGGCCGATTTGAAAATTTTTTTTTCCTCTTGTAGCCACTGGGGGCCCCTACAAGCTCTGGGGCCCTGGGGCAGCTGCCTCCTTTGCCTCTATGGTAGCGCCGGCCCTGTGTACAGTAGTATATCTCAGTACATCTCCATAGAGTACCAAGTCTCAGTTAATTTACGTAGATCAGCAAAAGTCATTTTTAGATAAGATGAAAAATGATCTCCTGGGAGAAAACTCAGCAGAAAATTGTAATTGGATACGGGCCAACAGGCAAAAAGTCAGCAGCAATGCTGAAAGAAAGTAGCTCTTTATTCAAGAAACCTGCAATAAAAATACATGTGAGAGTTGGGCTTGTGGTCAGCTACAGCCCGCTGTTTCGATGTGTCAAACTTCTTTCTCAAGCTGCAAGCACTCTCTAATGATCTACACAAACTTGCAGCCTTATCTACCCAAAGTCATATTTAAATGAACCAATCAAATTGCACATTAAACTAGAGCGACCAATCAAGAAACCAATAACCACCAAGAGGACCTGATGGGGAACTGAAGGACCTGATGGGAAACTGAAATTGGATAAGGACTCAAATCTCAAGGAACCTGTGTACAGTAGTATATCTCAGAGAATCTCCATAGAGCACCAAATCTCAATTAATCGATGTAGAACAAAAAAACCACAATGAATCTCTGCAGAGCACCGGTGCCGGACTCCAGTTCTGGAAGGCCATATCCATGTCAGTGTATTGGATGGACTAAGAAATGGAGTCATGTGTTCTACTTGATGAGCCAGACCATTCCTGATTCAGTCCTATCAATTACTTTGAGATGTGTCAAAAATGTGCGAGGACCTCGGCCCTCAAGGGCTGGAGTTTGACATCCCTAATGCTGAGCAACATGTCTCAAAGCAGTATAGTAGTAGATAAAAGAGAGGCACCAATAAAATTAAAATACGCTAAAAACAGATTAAAAGGGGAGGTTGTGGTGGATGTGGTGAGACGGAGATGCTGAACTTGCTGTGTTCTTAAAAGAGACACTCCTCCTATATACATTTGCCTGAGAAAACAGGTTATACCTGCGAAACGCGTTGCATGTGGAGTTTTTTTAAAAAAAAATTTAAGCAAAGATTTTTTTTTCTTGAAAGAGACCACTCGTTTTTTGTTGGGAGTGAAGTCCACCACGCCTCCCATTTTAAACTGTTTTTAGTGTAATTTAATCTCATTGGTGCCCTTTGAATACCCTACAGAGAGTGACTTATTAACCTGAGTAGGGTCGGGTTTATTCTTTCCACCCACATTTACAGTGGGTGTCTTTGAAGTAACCCATATTTGTGAGTGTTCCTCTACTTGGAATTAAAATAGTAATCCTCGATCGGTACACATTACGTCATATCAGTCTATAGATTTCCCTTTTGTGTTTCCTCAAACATGTCTCAAAGGATCACTGTAGAACAAGAAATCTCAGTGAATCACTGTAGAACAAGAAATCTCAGTGAATCACTGTAGAACAAGAAATCTCAGTGAATCTCTGTAGAACAAGAAATCTCAGTGAATCACTGTAGAACAATAAATCTCAGTGAATCTCTGTAGAACAACAAATCTCAGTAAATCCCTGTAGAACAACAAATCTCGGTAAATTTCTGTAGAACAACAAATCTCAGTGAATCTCTGTAAAAGAACAACAAATCTCAGTGAATCACTGTAAAACAACAAATCTCAGTGAATCACTGTAGAACATCAAATCTCAGTGAATCTCTGTAGAACAACAAATCTTAGTAAATCTCTGTAGAACAAAAAATCTTAGTGAATCTCTGGAGAACTACAAATCTCAGTGAATCTCTGTAGAACAACAAATCTCAGTGAATCTCTGTAGAACAACAAATCTGTGAATCTCTGTAGAACAACAAATCTGTGTGAATCTCTGTAGAACAACAAATCTTAGTAAATCTCTGGAGAACAACAAATCTTAGTACATCTCTGGAGAACAACAAATCTCAGTGAATCTCTGTAGAACAACAAATCTTAGCAAATCTCCGTAGAACAACAAATCTTAATCTCTGTAGAACAACAAATCTTAGTAAATCTCTGGAGAACAACAAATCTCAGTGAATCTCTGTAGAACACCACATCTTAGTTAATCTCTGTAGAACAACAAATCTCAGTGAATTTCTGTAGAACAACAAATCTTAGTAAATCTCTGGAGAACAACAAATCTTAGTGAATCTCTGTAGAACAACAAATCTTAGTGAATCTCTGTAGAACAACAAATCTTAGCAAATCTCTGTAGAACAACAAATCTTAATGAATCTCTGTAGAACAACAAATCTTAGTAAATCTCTGTAGAACAACAAATCTCAGTGAATCTCTGAAGAACAACAAATCTCTGTGAATCTCTGGAGAACAACAAATCTCTGTAGAACAACAAATCTCAGTGAATCTCTTTGGAGCACCAAATCTCACTGACTCTCCACTGAGTAACATATCTCAATGACTCTTTTACAAACTAAGATCCCCCAGTACACCATTAGGGCTCAAACCCGCTAGAAGCCTTTTCTAAGCATTAGTGATTTGAAAAAGCTCTTACTAATGCAATGCTATGTGGGATTTTTATAAGATCACATCGCTCAAGTGGGATCACACCCATAGCATTACATTAGCAAGAGCTTTTAATATCACAGAGCACTCAGAAAAGCTGTCTTAATGGGTTCCAGGCCTTACTCAATGTTCCTGCACAGGAATCATCTCATGTTGACTGAAGTGTACAATTCATTATTATACAACATAAGATTGTGATGTTATTACTAGCATCTGTAGCCCGGAGACTATAACCTGGGGTTCCCGTGTTGCCTGACCTCATTCATTCCAATAATTGCTGGAGACAGACGATCCGCTCTAAATGAGTGGCTGTTTAATAAGATAGCCTAAGTCAATATAAAGATATTATTCAGAAAAGTACCCAAAGGGAATATAATATAAATAAGCTTAAGCCGAGGAATGGCCGGAGCCCAAGATCTGAACAACAGATAGAGTATTGAAAACAGGACACATCAGCTAGTCATACGGATCGGGGACATCAGCCCTGAAAGTTAATTGTCTGGCGCTTTGGAATATAACTAGCATAATACATTTACAATGCTGAGTACAGATTATTTTTACTTCCTTTAAAGTGAACTAAGCAGCATTTTTAGCCCCTTGCCCAACTTAATAGCACATTAAAAATGCATGCCAAGAATGTTGCTCATTACTAAAACATCAATTCTACCTCTGCTTTTTACATTTATATGTTTGTTAGAGGGTTTTATTGGCCTATCTCCGAGGCCTGCTGTCCTCAGAAAGAGCAGGCAGATAAGGACTGCTGTATTAACCTCCCTGGCGGTAAGCCCGAGCTGAGCTCGGGCTATGCCGCGCAGGGGGAGATCTCAGCCCCTGGTGGGGCGATTTTCATTTTGTAAATTGCTGTGCGCGCAGCCAGCACTTTGCTAGCCGCGCGCACAGCTTGATCGCCGCCGCTCTGCGGCGATCGGCCGCACGCAGCGGCTGAAGAGGGGCCCCCACCCCCCGCCAGAGCCCTGCGCTGCCCGGATCAATGAGTTCCGGGCAGCGCTATGGGCTGGATCGTGTGTCCCTGACGTCAGGACATCAGCTGACGTCCATGACGTCATCCCGATCGTCGCCATGGCGACAGGAGAAGCCAAACAGGGGAACGCGTTATATACGCGTTCCCCTGTTTGCTATAGATGCCGGCGACGATCGGACTAGAGGGCCACATGCGCCCTCTAGTGGTGTTTCATGTAGCTACCACTCTGGTAGCTTTACATGAAACATTGAAAAAAAAATAAAAAAAAATTGGAATTCTGCAATTTTTGTAGAAAAAATTAACCGCCAAGGAGGTTAAGTAGTAGCAATGGGCAAACAAAAGCTTTCATCATTGGGGAAGGGGGGAGGGGAATAGGAGACTGTACTTCAAACATGTTAGGAGAAGTCACACTTGATTACATTCACACCTTCCTCTGGATAAATAAGGGCAGAGGGAAGGGGAGGGGGAATGGCAGCTCCTACAGCCAGTGGCGTAGGGAATGGGGTCGCAACGGTCGCCATGGCGACCGGGCCCGGCTCCTAAAGAGGTGGGGGAGGGGCCCGGGGGGCCCATGTTTGTGTGGAGGGCCGTGTGGCCCATGCGTGCTATTGGGAGGGGGGAGCCGCAGCCGCGGGGAGGGCAGCCCGACCTCTCCCTCCCTTGCTCTCCCCAGGCCCCCCCCCCCCTCAGATGCAGAGTGAGCGGCGCAGGCGGTGGCGTAGGCAGAACTCACCTCCCTGCGTTCCACTCGCCGCTGGTCTCCTCCCACTCTGCATAGATGCTGTTACACACGCTGCTTCCGGCTAAACAGGAAGCAGCGTGTGTAACAGCATCTATGCAGAGCGGGAGTAATTCAGCGGCGAGTGGAACCAGGGACGGAGGCGAGTTCTGCCTACAGCGCTTCCGTGCGCCGCTCACTCTGCATTTGATGGGGGGCCCCGGGGAGAGGGAGGGAGGGAGGGAGAAGTCGGGCTGCCCTCCCCGCGGCTGCGGCTCCCCCCTCCATTATGTGGGGGCAGCTACCTAATCTATCCTGGGGGGCAGCTACCTAATCTATCCTGGGGGGCAGCTACCTACCAAATCTATCCTGGGGGGCAGCTACCTACCTAATCTATCCTGGGGCAGCTACCTAATCTATCCTGGGGGGCAGCTACCTACCTAATCTATCCTGGGGGGCAGCTACCTACCTAATCTATCCTGGGGGGGCAGCTACCTAATCTATCCTGGGGGGCAGCTACCTACCTAATCTATCCTGGGGGGGCAGCTACCTACCTAATCTATCCTGGGGGGGCAGCTACCTAATCTATCCTGGGGGGCAGCTACCTACCTAATCTATCCTGGGGGGCAGCTACCTACCTAATCTATCCTGGGGGGGAAGCTACCTACTTAATCTTTCCTGGGGGGGCAGCTACCTACCTAATCTATCTTGGGGGGCAGCTACCTAATCTATCCTGGGGGGCAGCTACCTACCTAATCTATCCTGGGGGGCAGCTACCTAATCTATCCTGGGGGGCAGCTACCTAATCTTTCCTGGGGGGCAGCTACCTACCTAATCTATCCTGGGGGGGGCAGCTACCTACCTAATCTATCCTGGGGGGGGCAGCTACCTACCTAATCTTTCCTGGGGGGCAGCTACCTACCTAATCTATCCTGGGGGGGGGGGGCAGCTACCTACTCTACCCTATCCTGGGGGGCAGCTACCTACCTAATCTATCCTGGGGGGGGGCAGCTACCTAATCTATCCTGGGGGGCAGCTACCTAATCTATCCTGGGGGGCAGCTACCTAATCTAACCTATACTGGGGGCAGCTACCTAATCTAACCTATACTGGGGGGCACCTACCTAATCTAACCTATACTGGGGGGCACCTACCTAATCTAACCTATACTGGGGGGCACCTACCTAATCTAACCTTATACTGGGGGGCACCTACCTAATCTAACCTATACTGGGGGGCACTTACCTATCTAACCTATACTGGGGGGCACCTACCTATCTAACCTATACTGGGGGGCACCTACCTCATCTAACCTATACTGGGGGGCAGCAACCTAATCTAACCTATACTGGGGGGCACCTACCTAATCTAACCTATACTGGGGGGCACCTACCTAATCTAACCTTATACTGGGGGGCACCTACCTAATCTAACCTATACTGGGGGGCACCTACCTATCTAACCTATACTGGGGGCACTTACTTATCTAACCTGTATTGGGGGCACCTAGCTAGCCTATACAGGTGGCAACTATACTGGCTACCTATATTGGAGGCACCTACCTAACTAACCTATACTGGGGGCACCTGTCTAACTTATCTAACTTATACCGGCGGCGCCTGCCTATCTAACCTATACTGGGGGCAACTATACTGGCTACCTATGCTGGAGGCACCTACCTGGCTAACCTATACCGGGGCAACTATACTGGCTTACCTATGCCTGGCTACCTATACTGGGGGGACCTATAGCTGGCTATAGGGATTCGGATATGTGTGTGCGTCGGGTGTTGCCGTGGGGGGGGGGGCTATTGTTGCCGGGGGGGGGGGCACACATCCAGATTCCGCATCGGGGCCCAGAGGTTTGTAGCTACGCCACTGCCTACAGCTATTAGAAACCAGCACAAACTGCAGGAAAAAAAAGGCTGCTTGGCTACCTTTAACCTTTTGGGGACCGCCTCTATTAGATCCTTCGCCGCACCTGTGGCTGTTCTAGTCTGATGCAGCGTAGGATCTACGCCGCCCATCGTTTCTGCTCCCGACACGATCTTGTGCACCCGAGAGGGGAGATTAAGCTGTCATATGACAGCTGACATCTCAGTGATCTGAAGCCATCGCGTATGGCTTCTGATCACGTGATCACTACGATCGCCGGCGGATCATAGTGATCACTGTGACAGCTGTGGCGGTAGGGGGAGAGTGAAGAGGATCCACTCACCTCCCTGCCGTTCCCCCGGCGATTGGCGCTCCCCACCGCTCTTGCCGGCATCCCCACTCGCTCTGACGTCAGTGCCGGGTCCCGGCTTGATGATGTCATCAAGCTGCAACCCAGAACTGAGCGGCAGTAGGAGCGGAGATGCCGGCCAGAGCAGAGGGGTCCACAGCGGCTCATCGCTGGAGCCTGGGAGGTGAATGCTGCTGCATACACGGGGGACACCTGACCACCATGGGGACACACAGTCCAGCATGCCACAGAGGGGATCCAGCTGCCTGACCCCCCAAACGCGCCCCCCCCCTCCGCATGCACATTCGCCTGGTCCTTAAGGGGGGTAAGGTGACCGGTCCCCAAAGGGTTAAAGTGTACCTGAGGTGACATGATGAGATAAACATATGTATGTACAGTGGCAAACACATTAATAACTAGGCTATTTCTTTTTTTTTTTTCTTTTTTGCCTGAAAGAGTTAGGGCTCTTTCACACAGGGATATTGCATTGCAGGGAACGTTAAGTTCGCATAACGCTCCCCTAACACAACACATGGTGGTGCTAAAGTTGGACGCTACATAGCGACGCGTTATGCGGCTCTTGGTGCGCCGTTTTCGTTTGATACTGATAGAACAAAAACGGCGCATGCGTCAAAAGACTGTGGAGACCACGTGATCGGAACACTCCGCATCACATGGTCCTGCCAGCCAATCGTCGCACAAAGCGGCCACTCCAGGAAGTAAACAGCACAGTGGAGTGAATAGTAATTAGCCATGTGGCTAGGCACAATAGCAGACTCTCCCCTCCTCCTCCAACATTACTGAGCATGTGCAAACAGTCTAATGCGGCTAAAACCGCGTATTAACGCACAGCATGCTGCACTTTCATAGGACCTGCAGCGCTACACTGTAACGCAATGTGGGCACTGTGAACAGCCCATTGATTTTTCATTACTGTGAGTTGTGCTGCGTTACAGGCTGCTCTAACGTGCGCCTGTAACGTCCCACTGTGAAAGCAGCCTTAACCTTCTGGAATGCAAATGAAACGTTCTCTCCTGTCGGAGCCTTATCAACTTATAGCTTTACCCTCACTGATAAGGAATTACAGCCATAAAACACTTTCTTGGCAGAGAACAGCTTCTGCCTGCAGGGGGTAGATAAAAAGAAAGGTGAATAGTTCATGTCTTTTAGCACTGAGACACTTAATAAACTGCCATTGAGCAGAGACAATAAAACATTAAATCTACTTTGTAAATGTTTAAACATAAAATAAAACCATGGGATATCTAAAAAGGGTCATTTTTTTAGGAGTAGGAGGATTGATACAATTGCTCATCTCATCAGTTTATTTTCATTATGGGTTCACTTTAAACAGACGGTATTTGGAAAGACCTTCAGGCGAACAGTAATCAACACTCGTAATGCATTTTTTTCAGGACAGTGGGTTTTATCCACAAAACTATTATACATTTTATGGATGCAGATAGCACATGTAAAGTTTATTAGTAACAACGCAAACTACATAATGTGCATAAATAGCATAACTAGTGTTCTAAACTCAACGTATACAATGGTTGTGTAATGTCCATTACTGACTGACATGGACTGCAATGTTTAGCTTGTAAAATGTAAGTTACACATTTTTTTGCTTAGCTGCTCCCAAGGTTTTAAATTTGAGTTAGGTCACTTGCCCGGAGGTTTGCCTTACTGTGGCGCAAGTGTCTAGTAAAATATACTTTGCACGCAAACCATATTGGAAGCTAAAGTTCCTCCTAGTTTAATAAATGTTAGCACTTCAGTCTGACAGAGGCGGTGTATGCCTGTGCGATTAACCATTCAATTGCAACATGTGTTTAGGGACGCGCAGCCTTTCCCCCCACCTTTCTTTAACTTTGTAACTATGTAACTGTCAAGTTAGCTGCTCCCAGCCCCTCCTCCTGAGTTTCCTGTTTGCATAATAAGTAGTAGCAGATTTACATATGATTTGCATCTGAATTAAATGCAAAGTGTGAAGAAAATCTTTTTAGGTGCTTCACACTGAGCTGGTGGTCATTTCAGATGCAGCCTTAGTGGTATGCGCAGGCGTTCTCCTCGCTGTTCAACAAAATGTAAGTTACACATTTTTTTTGCTTAGCTGCTCCCAAGGTTTTAAATTTAGGTTAGGTCACTTGCCCGGAGGTTTGCCTCACCTTGGCGCAAGTGTCTAGTAAAATATACTTTGCATGCAAACCATATTGGAAGCTAAAGTTCCTCCTAGTTTAATAAATGTTAGCACTTGTCTAGGATGCAGGGCATGCATTTTTCAGTCTGACAGAGGCGGCGTATGCCTGTGCGATTAACCATTCAATTGTAACATGTGTTTAGGGACGCGCAGCCTTTCCCCCCACCTTTCTTTAACTTTGTAAGATATGTTGTACAACTGACATGATAAACAACTAATAATTACCACTGTGCAAAGGGCACAAATCATTAATCATTACCACCATTAAAGAGCTGGTGCAGTGGATAACACAGGGCTCTAGGTGGGCCCTCTGAAGCAGGGGCCAGTTACAGTCGCAACCTTTCCAACGCCTTTATCTACACACTAAGACCACCATCTCTGTGTTGTTGAAGTCTTTTATGTTAGTTGCAGACAAGCGACAGCAACTGTCATCTTCCTGTTAAAGGGACACTGTAGGGGGTCGGGGGAAAATGAGTTGAACTTACCCGGGGCTTCTAATGGTCCCCCGCAGACATCCTGTGCCCGCGCAGCCACACCCCAATGCTCCGGCCCCGCCTCTGGTTCACTTCTGGAATTTCAGACTTTAAAGTCTGAAAACCACTGCGCCTGCATTGCCGTGTCCTCGATCCCGCTGATGTCACCAGGAGCATACTGCGCAAGCCCAGTATGGTCTGTGCCTGGACGTCTGCGGGGGACTATTAGAAGCCCCGGGTAAGTTCAACTCATTTTCCCCCGACCCCCTACAGTATCCCTTTAAATTTCTTTTAGTCTCCTATAAAATCCTAGTGATTCTGGTTCACCAAGACTTACAGTGAGTCTGAAGTGTAAAAAAACAAAACAAAATAGATACTCACCTAAGAAGAGGGAAGGCTCTGGGTCCGATAGATCCTTTCCCTTCCTCTCCAGGTTCCAGCACTGGCTCCCTCATTAGCAGACCCCGACAGATGGGTCGAAGACTGCTCACTTCTGCTAAGCCTGAATGCTCCCGAAGATGGGCCTCTCCGTACTGCAAATGCACGAGCACTCAGGCTCCCAAAGACTTTCAAAGCCTCCTGCGGCGGGAGGTAGCACTGGAATGAGGGGACTGTGAGGAGAACGGAAAGGCTCATTACGAGTAGGACCAAGAGCCTTCCCCTCTCCTTAGGTAAGGATCTGTTTTGGACTATTTTTTTACACTTCAGACTCTCTTTAACTAGGTACTCTGTAAACATCTGAAACACTCCTCTTACCTTCTAGAAGGAGCCTTGACATTCCAATGACCAAAATTCTACCCCTAAACTAGGTGAAAATGTATTAAATAAAGACCATGGTGGGCTAGATTACCTTTTGTTCTAGCACTGCTAGTTGTCCTTGGAGTCCCTCCATTTTCCGACCATAGCACTTCTAAAAAGGTAATCTAGCCCACCATGGGCTTCAGTCATCCCCCCTACCCCCCTCCTTCAGTTCATGGGTACTTTGAAGATCTGGAATGATGAAGTTATGAAAGTTGAAGGAGTCTTGACACAATAACCACAATAACAAATCTTGGTCTAACAAAGTAGGCAGAAAATTGTATCAGTTGTGTTCAGAATCTCTATCAAGAGTATACTGTATAATACTCCAGTTCAATACCTTGCAACAAAGGTTTACACTCTTAAAGAGAACCAGAGACGAAGCACCCTCATGTATTTTACCATATGCATCAGTGGGAACATTAGAGAAAATGCCTACCCTGCTCTCTGTTTCATTATTTACTGTTCAGATTTCTTCTTAGCAGCCCTGATAAAATCCCTGACTGAGCATTCAGTCTGGCTGTGTTCAGGAATCTTTATAGCTGAGTCTGTCTTCTGTGCTGTCTTTTCAAGCCCAAGCCTGCCCCTTGTGGCTCTGCTCAGCAATCATTATAGCTAAGTCATTATAGCAAAGCCAGACTGAATGCTCAGTGGGGGATTTTATTTGGGGCTGATAAGAAGCAATCTGAACAGTAAATAATGAAACAGAAAGCATGGTAGGTGTTTTCTCTAATGTTCCCACTGATATATATGGTAAAATACATGAGGATGCTTCGTCTCTGGTTCACTTACTTCTACAAATGCGCTACCTTCTAAGCTAAAAAGTTCTCTATTGGTGACAAATTTCAAGAGAATTAATCACTGCATTATTCTCCAGCAACCACAAGGCTCACGCCACCTTTTGATGGTATAACTTATTACAAAATCTGCCTACTAACCCCCACTTTTCCCAAACAGTTTTTTTGTTTTTGTTACCCTTGTAATGTGGCGATGCATGATACAATTTTTTATGATCAATTTTCCTGATTGATTGTAACTTTTAAAAAAATCTGACCAATATATCACAATGTATGTTCAATTCTTCCCCAATTATAATTAAAAAAAATTAACAAATCCCCTCTAAAATTGCTTGGATCTATAAATCAAGACATTTACAGTCTATCCTGCACCATTCATTGTTCTGAAAAATAGATTGTAAGTTTTGAAAAATATTTTAAAAAAAACAAACAAACCGGGAAATCTGATCACATTTCGCCATTGAGAAAAATTAAAACTTTACATTTTTAATGCAACCAATCTTTTTTATTGAACATCTGGAAAATCAAACATTGTATTGTATTTTGTGTGGCCACCTTAAAGGACAACCGAGGTGACATGTGACATGATGAGATAGACAGGAGTATGTACAGTGCCAAGCACACAAATAACTAGGCTGTGTTCTTTTTCTTTCTCTGTCTGAAAGAGTTAAACATCAGGTATGTAAGTGACAGTTTCTATCTGGGTCAGGACCGGGTCAGACTGGGTCAGACCAGTGGCGTACCTAGGGCATTTGGCACCCGGTGCTGGGTATTAAAAGACACCCCCCCCCCCTCCTAAAAAATGGGCGTGGCCACAACCTGCGGCGTGCTTCGCAGCAAAAAAATGGGCGTGGTCATGACCAGATGAGGGCGGAGCTAACTGTATTTTAACCACTTTGTCCTCCTTGACGTATAAAAACGTCAAGGAGGACAGGCGCGCTCCCGCGGCCGATCGCGCACGTGCACGTGCACTCCCGGCCCCGGAGTCGGTAGCCACGGAATCAATGTATCGGGCTGGGGAGCCCGATCATTGATTCCTCTCCCCCGCTGAAAAAGCGACAGCTTCTCTCGGAAGCTTCGCTCTTTCTGAAGCTGTGTCCCTCTAAGCGTACATTGTACGCTTAGAGTGACGTCATGTAAAAAAAATCGAGATTGCCATCTTGTGGCCAAAAAGTAAAACTACAAGCAAATACCCAAAAACATTACACTACACCAATATTTCCCCAAATAAAACACTTTTATATCCCACCCTCCCAAAAATGCCCACATAAAATGTTTAATAAAAAAAAACAAAAAAAACATTACTATATAAAAAAAAAAAAAACATAAATATTTACCTAAGGGTCTAAACTTTTTAAATATCTATGTAAAGATGAAATATTTCTCTCTATTTTTTTTTTTTATAAGCTTGTAAATAGTGATGTATGCAAAACGGAAAAAATGCTCTTTTATTTCCAAATAAAATATTGTCGCGATACATTGTGATAGGGACATAATTTAAATGGTGAAATAACCGTGACAAATGGGCAATAACAATACGTGGGTTTTAATTATGGAGGCATGTATTATTTTAAGACTATAATGGCCGAAAACTGACAAATAATGAATTTTTTCATTTTTTTTCTTATTCTTCCTGTTAAAATGCATTTACAGTAAATTGGCTCTTAGCAGAATGTACCCCCCCAAAGAAAGCCTAATTGGTGGCGGAAAAAACAAGATATAGATCAGTTCATTGTGATTAGTAGTGATAAAGTTATAGGCTAATGAATGGGAGGTGAACATTGCTCGGATGCATAAGCTGAAAACGACTGAGATGTTAAGTGGTTAAAGTATTAGCTAGTATAGTTGCCCCCAGTATAGCTAGTACAGTTTCCCCCAGTATAGCTGCCCCCAGTGGAGCTAGTATAGTTGCCCCCAGTATAGCTAGTATATTTGCCCCCAGTGTAGCTAGTATATTTGCCCCCAGTATAGCTGCCCCCAGTATAGCTAGTATAGCTGCCCCCAGTATAGCTAGTTTAGTTGCCCCCAGTATAGCTAGTTTAGTTGCCCCCAGTATAGCTAGTTTAGTTGCCCCCAGTATAGCTAGTATAGCTGCCCCCAGTATCGCTAGTATAGCTGCCCCCAGTATCGCTAGTATAGCTGCCCCCAGTATAGCTGGCCCCAGGATAGCTGCCCCCAGTATAGCCAGTATAGCTGCCCCCCAGTATAGCTAGTATAGCTGCCCCCCCCCCAGTATAGCTAGTATAGCTGCCCCCCCCCCCCCCAGTATAGCTAGTATAGCTGCCCCCAGTATAGCTGGCCCCAGTATAGCTAGTATAGCTGGCCTCAGTATAGCTAGTATAGCTGCCCCCAGGTATAGCTAGTATAGCTGCCCCCAGGTATAGCTAGTATAGCTGCCCCTAGGTATAGCTAGTATAGCTGCCCCCAGTATAGCTAGTTTAGTTGCCCCCAGTATAGCTGCCCCCAGTATAGCTAGTATAGCTGCCCCCAGTATAGCTGCCCCCAGTATAGCTAGTATAGCTGCCCCCCAGTATAGCTAGTATAGCTGCCCCCCCAGTATAGCTAGTATAGCTGCCCCCAGTGTAGCTAGTATAGCTGCCCCCAGTATAGCTAGTATAGCTGCCCCCAGTATAGCTAGTTTAGTTGCCCCCAGTATAGCTGCCCCCAGTATAGCTAGTATAGCTGCCCCCCAGTATAGCTGCCCCCAGTATAGCTAGTATAGCTGCCCCCAGTATAGATAGTTTAGTTGCCCCCAGTATAGCTAGTTTAGTTGCCCCCAGTATAGCTGCCCCCAGTACAGCTGCCCCCAGTATAGCTAGTATAGCTGCCCCCCAGTATAGCTGCCCCCAGTATAGCTAGTATAGTTGCCCCCAGTATAGCTAGTTTAGTTGCCCCCAGTACAGCTGCCCCCAGTGTAGCTGCCCCCAGTGTAGCTAGTATAGCTGCCCCCCAGTATAGCTGCCCCCAGTATAGCTAGTATAGTTGCCCCCAGTACAGCTGCCTCCAGTATAGCTAGTATAGCTGCCCCCAGTATAGCTAGTATAGCTGCCCCTCAGTATAGCTAGTATAGCTGCCCCCAGGTATAGCTAGTATAGCTGCCCCCAGTATAGCTAGTTTAGTTGCCCCCAGTATAGCTGCCCCCAGTATAGCTAGTATAGCTGCCCCCAGTATAGCTAGTATAGCTGCCCCCAGTATAGCTAGTTTAGTTGCCCCCAGTATAGCTGCCCCCAGTATAGCTAGTATAGCTGCCCCCCAGTATAGCTGCCCCCAGTATAGCTAGTATAGCTGCCCCCAGTATAGATAGTTTAGTTGCCCCCAGTATAGCTAGTTTAGTTGCCCCCAGTATAGCTGCCCCCAGTACAGCTGCCCCCAGTATAGCTAGTATAGCTGCCCCCCAGTATAGCTGCCCCCAGTATAGCTAGTATAGTTGCCCCCAGTATAGCTAGTTTAGTTGCCCCCAGTACAGCTGCCCCCAGTGTAGCTGCCCCCAGTGTAGCTAGTATAGCTGCCCCCCAGTATAGCTGCCCCCAGTATAGCTAGTATAGTTGCCCCCAGTACAGCTGCCTCCAGTATAGCTAGTATAGCTGCCCCCAGTATAGCTAGTATAGCTGCCCCTCAGTATAGCTAGTATAGCTGCCCCCAGGTATAGCTAGTATAGCTGCCCCCAGTATAGCTAGTTTAGTTGCCCCCAGTATAGCTGCCCCCAGTATAGCTAGTATAGCTGCCCCCAGTATAGCTAGTATAGCTGCCCCCCAGTATAGCTAGTATAGCTGCCCCCCACCCAGTATAGCTAGTATAGCTGCCCCCCAGTATAGCTAGTATAGCTGCCCCCAGTGTAGCTAGTATAGCTGCCCCCAGTGTAGCTAGTATAGCTGCCCCCAGTGTAGCTAGTTTAGTTGCCCCCAGTATAGCTGCCCCAGTATAGCTGCCCCCAGTATAGCTAGTATAGCTGCCCACCAGTATAGCTGCCCCCAGTATAGCTAGTTTAGGTGCCCCCAGTATAGCTAGTTTAGTTGCCCCCAGTATAGCTGCCCCCAGTATAGCTAGTATAGCTGCCCCCCAGTATAGCTGCCCCCAGTATAGCTAGTATAGTTGCCCCCAGTATAGCTAGTTTAGTTGCCACCAGTACAGCTGCCCCCAGTATAGCTAGTATAGCTGCCCCCAGTGTAGCTGCCCCCAGTATAGCTGCCCCCCAGTATAGCTAGTATAGCTGCCCCCAGTATAGCTAGTATAGCTGCCCCCAGTATAGCTAGTTTAGGTGCCCCCAGTATAGCTAATTTAGTTGCCCCCAGAATAGCTAGTACAATTGCCCCCAGTGTGAGGAAAGCCTGGAAGGAGGGGTGGCGGGGAGGGGGGCCGGACCCCCTACCTCCCTCACCTGGGTCCCCTCCTTCTGGCGCTTCCCTCTCCTAATTAACAGCAGCGGGCAGGAGCGGCGAAGAAGACTCACTCACCTGCTCCTGGCGATGGCGGCGGCGCATAGCGTCATCCTCACGCGACGCTGGTCTCCGACCTCTCTGTCGCTCACTGTGCTTCCGCCAATCAGGAAGCACAGTGAGCGGTGGAGAAGGCGGAGACCAGCGTCACGTGACGATGACGCTATTTGCCATCGCCTGGAACGCAGGAAGGTGAGTCTCTTGCCCGCTGCTGCCCGCTGCGACTAATTAGGAGGGGGAAGCGCCAGAAGGAGGGGACCCAGGTGAGGGAGGTGGGGGGTCCGGCCCCCCTCCCCGCCGCTTTCCCCGCCACCCCTCCTTTCTGTGCTGCTTCCCCTCCTGTCTTGCACAGGCCTCTGTGGGAGGCCTTGATGACACCCCCTGGGGCGCCCGACACCCGGTGCGGGGCGCCCCCTGCCGCCCTATGGTAGGGACGCTACTGGGTCAGACTATAGGCTATAGCATAAAGGCTTGTATACACGTCTGATAAAAAGGCAACGACGGATCCGTCGTCACCTCCCGCTGGGCGGGTTTTCAGCAGACAGTACAGCGTGTGTAGCCGGGCGGATCACTCAGAAACAGCCTTATCAGTCCACCGACAGACTGTACACAAGCTGTACTGTCTGCTGAAAACCCGCCCAGCGGAAGGTGACGACGGACCCGCTGTTGCCTTTCATCAGACGTGTGTACGAGCCTATAACCCTCACTGATAAGTAATTACGGCCATAAAAAACTTTCCTGTCAGTAAATGGCGTCTGAGAGCAGGGAAGAGTTAAAAAAAAGGGTCAATAATTTATAGATTTCAGCTCTGGCATACTTCAATGAATGTGTCATTGAGCAAAGACAATGAAACAGTAAAAACTTAAAAACTAGATTTAAATATAAAATAAAACTGTAGGATATCTAAAAAAAAGGTCATTTTTAGGAGAAGGAGGACAGATACAATTGTTTTTCTCATCAGTTTATTTTCACCTCGGATCTCTTTTAACATTGATAAGTTACTTTTTTTTTCCAATTTTCATTTTTTTTATTTTTTTATTTTAATGTGTTTCTTTCCAACCAACACTAGTTTTTCTTGAGCTTGTTATTATTACCTGTAAAGTGATACTCCTCTCTAAATATTTGTGTAATAGAATGATCTTTTCTCTGTCCACCACAGCTATGGAACTTGATAATGTTAAGTCGTCAGTTCAGCTAAGGTAAAAGTAATTAGTGTGCAGAAATTTAATCTGAACAAATATGTTAACTGTCATGCACTTTTGGGATGTTTGTTCAGGTTCCCCGGAATTAAATTTGCTGCATTTCCAATCAGAAATCGGCATTTCCAATCGGTAAATGGAATTGGCATGGGCGTCCGCACGTTGGACAAAATGGGCTAGCGGCCCCCCCTCCGGCCGCCCCCCGCTGCCTAGTGACAGCAGCAGCCCAACGTAAGACCTATGATCAGCTGGCGACAAGGGAGTGCGGGCGCTAGAACCTCGCGGACACCACACTGATATGGGGAAGTGACATCACTTCCGCAATCTGTATATGCACGCATAGATCATTTCGGTGTGTTAAGTACTGAGTTATTAGTAGATGAATGGACGCAGCACTGAAATGTGAAAATTGCTCCGGTTTTTAAGGGGAAAACGCTTGGAGGTGAAGTGGTTAAATACATTATACCGCATTGCCAAAATGGAAAAGTTGTGTGCAGAAAATCCGAACATGGAGCGCCACAAACCACAGAAAACACCCGTAAAATCACCTACGCAATTTAAAAAAACTAAATCTGAAACAGAGTAGAGTCAGGTAGCTGTTATTTCTTAGGAGGTTGGCAATGGCTGCTCCCATGGTTCTCTAACAGCAGGTTTCCTTTAAAGAGAATCTGTATTGTTAAAATCGCTCAAAAGTAAACATACCAGTGTGTTAGGGGACATCTCCTATTACCCTCTGACACAATTTCGCCACTCCTCGCCGCATTAAAAGTGGTTAAAAACAGTTTTAAAAACTTTGTTTGTAAACAAACAAAATGGCCACCAAAACAGGAAGTAGGTTGATGTACAGTATGTCCACACATAGAAAAATACATCCATACACAAGCAGGCTGTATACAGCCTTCCTTTTGAATCTCAAGAGATCATTTGTGTGTTTCTTTCCCCCATGCACTGAAGTTTCAGGCTGCTCTTTTCTTCCTGCAAACAGCTTTGCCCTTGTCTGAATTTCCTCAGTATGTGAAAGCCCAGCCAGCTCAGAGGACGATTTATCCAGCTTGTAAAAGATAAGAGAGACGAGAGAAGCTGCTCTAATCCTAAATAATACACAGGCAGTGTGCAGAGAGGGGCCTGGAAGGGAGAGTTCATAGCAGAACCACAACACTGAAGAACTTGGCAGCCTTCCAGACACAGGCCGACAAGTCTGACAGGGGAAAGATACATTGATTTATTACAGAGACTGTGATAGTAGAAAGTGCTGCAGTAAGCCAGAACACATTAGAATAGCTTTTGGAACTTGTAGGATGATAAAAAACAGGATGCAATTTTTGTTACGGAGTCTCTTTAAGTCCTGCGGTTGAGTAACAGAATACATTGCAAAACATTGTAAATGAAATGGCTGTGATTTAAGTTGATGATTAAAAAGGTCCAAATTCCACACAAAGCATGTTTTTTTCCTCTGTCGTTGGCCGCATATACGCACATACAGTATATCTAACGGTCAATCTGTGACGCCACTTATAGCAGCGTACAGCAATTACATTCTAACAATAATAGCACAAAACCATCGAAACAGCTGCCAGGACATCTGTCTCTATTCCATATACTTTTATTGCTGCCAAGATCTGATTACATTACTGGTGTATTTACACAATAACAGAGATGTTAACTGCGCTTAACGCTTATTAGTTGATCTTATCTAACATTTAAAAGTATGGAAACTGTTTGTCTCAGAGTCAGAGCCCAGAAACGTACTTTAAGTGGACCTGAACTCTTGCACAGGAGAGAAGGAAAACAGAGAGAAATACACCCTGTATGTTTTTAGGGAGTTTAGCTTGTCTAATTCCCCCTCATCTGTTTCTAATCGCAAGTTGTAATTTGATTCCACAGCTGTGTCAGCTCAGAAATCTCCTCTGCCATGGCAGAACAGCTAATTTGTAAACACAGGATGTTAACACTATGGGCTCGATTCACAAAGCGGTGCTAACCCAGTTAGAGACTTTAGGCGTGATAACCATTGCACCACGCTGGTGAAAAGCCAGTTTAGGCGTGAAAAGTTTAGGCGTGATAAGTTTAGGTGTGATTAGTTTAGGCATGATACGTTTAGATAAGTTTAGATCGCGTGCAAAGTCCCGCACGCAAAGCAGCACCATTAAACTCTATGCGAAGTGCACCAGACTTTTGATCAGCTGTGCACTGCGGTGCTAACCCAGTTGGTGCTTAAAGTTATCACGCCTAAACTTATCACACCTAAACATATCACACCTAAACTTATCAGTGTTTATGAGTTTAGGCATGATAAAGGGCTTTTCACCAGCGTGCTAACTGTTAGCACCGCTTTGTGAATCAGGCCCTATGGGCCTGATTCACAAAGTGGTGCTAACAGTTAGCACGCAGGTGAAAAGCCCTTTATCATGCCTAAACTCAGTTTAGGCGTGATAAGTTTAGGTGTGATAAGTTTAGGCGTGATAAGTTTAGGCATGATAAGTTTAAGCACCAACAAGGTTAGCACCGCAGTGCACAGCTGATCAAAAGTTTTGCGCTAGCAAAGTCTGGTGCACTCTGCATAGAGTTTAATGGCGGTGCTTTGCGTGCGGGACTTTGCGCGCGATCTAAACTTATCATGCCTAAACTAATCACACCTAAACTTATCACACCTAAACTTATCACACCTAAACTGGCTTTTCACCAGCGTGGTGCAATGGTTATCACGCCTAAAGTCTCTAACTGAGTTAGCACCGCTTTGTGAATCGAGCCCTATGTCTGCTTCCGTAAAAGCAGGAAGAAAACACACTGCAGATGTATTGCAGGATTTGTATCAGCTGTAACAAAGAAATGTTTTTCTTTAAAGGTTATTATGCTGTTGCGTATATTTGGAGCAGAGAGGAGGTTCTGAGTTCAGGTCCGCTTTAAAGGAAAAATGACAACAAAAATGTGGCCATTCTGCTACTCTTATAATCATTCACCTGAAAGCAGCAGAATAACATCCTCAGTATACTACTACGTTGTCGAGTGGTGCTTGCGGCCGCGCTCCCTTCTGTGAATGGGCGTGGCTGCACTGAGCAGGAGCAGGACGCCCCCTGTCACTGGTGCCCCAGGTAAGTAAAAATACTGATCATTGCTTCCTCTCAGGATTCCTTGAGGCCGCTTTTTTATAGTTGTTGTGTGCGCTTATGGTGCCATTCCCCGCCCCCGCTGCATCACACCGCAACGCATAAAACCACAAACATATGACCCTTCGGCAGAGTGCGCCAACAGGGTCATATGCATAGTTTTAGGCAGGTTTAAAGAGCCCCGGGTCCTGGGGCAAATGTAAGTGCCCCCCCAGCCCTCCCACGGTCATTACCCCACTGCTCCCCAGGGCTCCCTCACGAGTAGCTGCATTAATCCCTCTCCTGTCCGGACAGGAAGTATCTGCACCATCCGTGCACTCTTCAGCCATGCTGTCTGCCTCTTCTGTATCCAGGGTATTATGCTTAAAATCGAGAAGAGGAGGACATCGTGGCTAAGAGTGCATGGATGGTGCAGCCGCCGCCCGCCGGGACAGGTGAGGGATTAATGCTGCTACATGTAAGGGGGGGCCCGGGGAGCAGTTGGGGGGACAATATTGGCGGGGTCTGATGGTGCGAGGACCCTTGCAGAGGTTCAGGCCCTGAGGCAATTGACCCCTTTGCCTCTATGGTGGCACTGGCCTTACCCCTCGCCCAGTGACGTACTTCCTGCTGGACAGGAAGTACATCACTGGAATGCCTGGGTTTCCCCATCGTATTCCCTTTGTTCCGCCCATGCGCACTGTACCCCTCCCTGCTGTGTGTGTCGTCCTGAAAGAGGAGCAAATAAGGAAGAAAGAGGGATAGAGGGATTCAGTTACCAAAGAGGGACTGACTCTCTGAAAAAGGAACATCTGGTAACTACGGGTGTGTGATCCTAACACTACTGAAGCAGAATGATCAACAAGACAGCCAGACAACTGGTATTGTTTAAAGGAAATAAATATGGCAGCCTCCATGTCTGCCTCTGGCCTGGAGTCTGATTCACCATTGTTACACCAGAGAAACCTGCTTGCCTATTTGCTCTGATGGTTGTGTATCTCACTGGTGTGATCTATAGGTAACCTCCTCACACATGTGTCAAGCGTCCTGCTAGCTGCAGGCAACTTACATATTGCATAATGGTCATATGATGGGCGGAGCTCTGCACCTGGTGAGGCGCTGACAAAAATAGCACAGTAATGTTGTGTAATGGGACAGAAGTACAGCATAGGGACAAACACAGATGTTGTCACCAGAGCTTAGTCACACGCATGTCCCTGAATTCCAAGCATGGTTCTGGATTCATCCTCGCTAACTGGACGTGGTTCCACTCTTTTTGTGGAAAATGCCCCAATAAGAGCTGATGAATATAATAATAATATATAAATAATATAACAAACTTAGATGGTTACTGAGCTTCAAAAGGACCCTGAACAAATGTATTAAAAGCAAATCTGAATTTACCTGGGGCTTCCTCCAGCCTCCTTCGACATCCTCTGGATCCCTTCCGTAGTCCCGCTGGTGGCCCTGTTAATGTGGCAACTTCGGGCAAAGTTTTCTGCAACTTGCGCATGCATACCTCCCAACTTTTTGAGATGAGAAAGAGGGACACTTAAGCCATGCCCCTGCCACACCCCTGATCACGCCCTCGTCACACCCCTAGTCACACATACCATAAAGATTTCATAAGAAAAATATGTTTTATAATTCAAACCACACTGGTCCTTTCTATCCTGGTTCATTTTCCTTCATATGAACATTTTATAATTAGTAATATATCAAGTTAAAGGATGGGAATAAAGTTTAGAGTCAATCAAACACATTTTTTAGTAGAGAAATATATATATTTATTATATATACTCACCAACCTTTGTTGCCTTTAAACGCTCTCTAAAAACACACTTGTTCCGACAAGCATATGCGCTACCTTAGGCCACTTCCCTTTGTCCTAAGACCAAATTGCACGCCTACTAGGTATCCAAACACACAGCCTCTATATATTTGATGCATACTACCCCTCCTCCTGTCCCCCCCCCCATTCCCTTTAGATTGTAAGCTCGCAAGGGCAGGGCTATCTCCCCCTTTTGTGTCTTGGTAACCATTATACATTTTATTCATCATGTTAATTTTATCACTTAAAATGCTTACCTGAGGAAAATGTACGCGTGCTCTAACACCAAGTTTTAACCCTAGCAAGTCTGGCTCTGCAAATCTGGCTCAATTGGCTATTCATGAGGCAATGCTCATGCACATCTGCATTTGCTTTCGCACGCCAAACTATGCAGGGTCAAAAAACGAATACCGCAAAGCGGTCGCCCTGCGGGAATTAGTTCATGCCACATAATCACTATCCAGGAGCGCCACGGGGAGGCTTCCAAATGCCCCCATACAACCAGGGGACCGCGGTGAATAGCCAATCGAGCCAGATTTGCAGAGCCAGACTTGCTAGGGTTAAAACTTGGTGTTAGAGCACGCATAAATTTTCCTCAGGTAAGCATTTTTTGTGGTTGTATCCTTTGGAGGCAGGTGGAAGATGGCTTGCTCTGGTGGTGTGAGCTCTGGAGTGAGTTGTTTGCACCTGTCCCCCCCCCCCCCTCTGGAGTGTTGTGTGTGAGCCAGCCCTGAGCTCTAAAGCTTGGGGTGACCCATGCTTCACTCCTTTCACATGTGGTGCCCCCAAGTTAATGCGCATGTAGCAGAACGCAATGGACGTTAAGGTAAGTGCCTGTTTTTAATTTTGGGAGGTTGGAGCGGACGGCTCCCCTCGGCGCTGGCCACGCTTGGGGGGGTCACCTGCGCCACCCAGCATCCCCCTCTGGGGTGCTGCTGTGGTTCCCAGGCGGTGAGAGTGCCTGGGACCCCGCGGTCCCCCGGTTGTATGGGGGCATTGGGAAGCCTCCCCGTGGCGCTCCTGGATAGTGCTTATGTGGCATGAACTAATTCCCGCAGGGCGACCGCTTTGCGGTATTCGTTTTTTGACCCTGCATAGTTTGGCGTGCGAAAGCAAATGCATATTTGCATGAGCATTGCCTCATGAATAGCCAATTGAGCCAGATTTGCAGAGCCAGACTTGCTAGGGTTAAAACTTGGTGTTAGAGCACGCATACATTTTCCTCAGGTAAGCATTAATTTTATCACTGTCATTACCACTTCTATATTTTGTTTTTGCATCACTCTTTTTATTTTGTCACTAATTATGTATCCTGTATATTAGTGTACACCTGTAAAGGATTGCGGAGATGCCGCCGCGCGGTCTGGCGGCGGGGCTGCTGTCTCCGCGTTCAGTCCGGCGGTTTCCGCACAGCAGCATGCGTCTGGTTTGTCTGAGCCTTCTAGTACACAGAGATGGAGAGCTACGCGCGCGCGGGGAGGCAGGACCTTTATGCCAGGAGGAGAAGGATCAGCTGATCAGGTTGGTCAGCTGATCCCAGTGCAGACTGTCATTGGCTGAGTAGCGCTGGGTGGCGCTGAGGAACGCTGCACTATATATAGATCTCGCTGGTCAGTCTCAGGTTGTCTGCCGTTGCGAATACATACGTGTGAGCACTCAGAGACCATAGTCAGATCCTACAGTGTGTTAGAACCAGGTGAACCTGGGAATTCACACTTAGCCAGATTACGCTTTTGTTATTACTGTGTTATACTTTAGACCAGTTCCAGGGTGTTGTGACCAAGGACCTCACACCCAAGCTTTAGGAATACTGTGTCATTGCTGTGTTATACTTTAGACCAGTTCCAGGGTGTTGTGACCAAGGACCTCACACCCAAGCTTAGGAATACTGTGTCATTGCTGTGTTATACTTCAGACTAGTTCCTGGGTGTTGAGACCACGGACCTCACACTCTAGACTAGGCCTCTGCTTTATCTGCTATGACCAATTGCTCTCTCGACCTCTCTCCTGCTTCTGATTCGGTACCTATGCATATCTGCCTACCTGTTGCCAAACCCTGCCTGTACCTCGCTACCGAATCAGCCTTCTGTCTCTGTACCTTATCTGCTCGTGTGTTGCCGACCTGGCCTGGCCGACCCTTCTGGCTGTATCTCATACCTTGAGTGTTCAGTCTGTCTGTACTACCGGTGACACTACCCCGCCAAGTGTCAGGTAGCTGCAGAGACCTCCTGTTCCTCAGAGAGGCCTCTCGGCAGTCCAGTCAGGAGCTCTATCCCTTAGGAGTCCTTTGGCTGCAGTATAGTCTGATTCCCAGTATTGCAGGGAATCACTGGCTCGCAGGTTATCTCTATCCCCTTTCCTAGGAGATAGTTCACACACAGCCAAGGGCCACCTGCTCCTCAGGTGGTCCATGCTCATTGTTATTTGCGTCTCCCGCCACACGGAAGACAGCCTACTGTTGCACCAAAACACTTACACTTTATCAGGTGTCCAGAGGTTAGTCATACTTGTATTATTGGTGATTCTGCAGATCATCCATAATAGAGTATACATCTGTATGGTTGGTGATACTGCAGATCATCAACAATCAGATTCTCTCTGTGTGCTGACACCAATCGTTACAACACCATTGTCTGTATTATTATGTACCCCATGTTTGTTTCTTACTTTGTACAGCGCCACAGAATATGTTGGCGCTTTATAAATCAATAATAATAATAATAATAATATTTACATAGAAAGAGGGACAAAGTCCTGAAAGAGGGACAAATGAGGAGGAAATAGGGACAGAGGGACATGGCTCCCAAAGAGGGACTGTTCCTCCAAAAGAGGGACAGTTGGGAGTTATGGCGCATGCGCAGTTGGACCCATTTGATTACGTGCCCATCGCTGTAAGTAGTATCCTGCTCAAAAGACTGAATCTTGCATGCGTGGGCCACTTATGGCGACGGGCACACGATCAAGTTGGGTCGCACATGCACAATTGTACACAACTTTTTCCAGTCATTTTGCCGCCAGCGGGACCAAGATGACACCAAGGGACCTCGTGGTCTATGGAGGAAACTCCAGGTAAGTAAGTAATTTGCTTTTAATGCGTTTGCTCTGGGTCCCTTTAAATAATTCATCTTTAGCATTTAAATTGAATGCAAATTATTTGCAGCTCAGAAGTCAGGCCAATCAAGTTGCACTTCCTTTCAGTTTCGCTTGGCCCAGTTCCAAACTGCATACACTTTGCATTAAAGAGAACCTGTACTGAGTAAAAATATTTAAAATAAACACGAGGTAACTTCAAATGAACATTACATAGTTACCTTGCTATCAGGTCCTCTCAGAAGCTCACCATTTTTCTGACAATAATCCCTTCCAGTTCTGACAACATTTTGTCAGATCTGAAATATATCAGTTACTGTCAGTAAAATATCAGTTGCTGTCAGTTATAGCTGAGAGGACAACTGATGTGGCCGGTAATGTCCATGTTTCCCTATGGCTCAAGTGGGAGATGTTACAGTTTAACTGTGTGCTGACCAGAAAGCTGTTATGGGGTAATGGCCATTTTCAAAATGGAGGACGGAAAATTCCCCTGATCATAGTGGACATACAGGACACAGGAGAGAAAAAAGACACAGAGGAGTAGACTACATGGAAGGTAAGTATGACTTGTGTATGTTTATTTTTACCTTTAATTTTCGGTTTAGGTTTTCTTTAAATTTAGCAGCCACACCACAAAGTTTGGCCTACCGCAAAAATGAACGATGCAGTTCTACACTGCAATGATTGAATCACTCATGACATAATCTATGACTGTATGGTTCAGCTCCTGCTCAGCATTAGAAAAGGGGAGGCTGCAGCGCATCATCCGAACTCTAGAAAGGATAATTGGCAGCAGCTTACCTTCCCTCCAGGACCTTTAAGCTAGCAGGTGCAGAAAGAGAGTAACCAAGACTGCCTCTGACCCCTCTCTCCCTGCTCACTCCATCTTCCACCTTATACCTTCAGGAGTAGGATTCCAGTGAGTAGAGGAGCAGTTAAAAAAAGTGCAGCCAAAAATGGGCTTAATTGTTATTTATCGTAAATTGATATCTTTAACGTGACTTAGCGGACAGCTGTGATTTAATTGTTATTTATCGTATTATTGTTAGCCGTTACGCGATTAAGCGGGTGGCTGCGATTACATTTTTATTTATTGTATTATTGTTAGCAGGGATCAGTGGGTCTTAAGGTTAGGCACCACCATGGGGTCTTAGGGTTAGTTAGGCACCACGGGGGAGGGGGGGGGTCTTAGGGTTAGGCAGTAGGCACCACAATGGTGGTCTTAGGGTTAGTTAGGCACCACGGGGGAAGAGGGTCTTAGGGTTAGGCGCCACCGGGGAGGGTCTAATGCTGGGCATACATGGCTCGATTTTGCAGCTCCATACTTCCTCTCGATCGATTCCCTGCTCGATTCTGCAGGCGATTCTCTATCTTCCGCTCATTTTTCTTATCTTTTTCCATTGTCCTCAATGCAGAATTGAGCGGCGAAACAATCGGGCGGGAGATTGGACGTGTCGGAGATGATCTATCGAGCCATCTAAATGACTCAGAATCGAGACGTGTATTCCCAGCATAAAGGTTAGGCACCATCGGGGGGGGGGGGGGGGGATCTTAGGATTAGGCACCACCAGGGGGGTCTAAGGGTTAGCCACCACTGGGGAGGATCTAAGGGTTAGGCACCACCAGGGGGGATCTTAGGGTTAGGTACCACCAGGGGGTCTTAGGGTTAGGCACCACCAGGGGAGGGTTCTGTGTGAGAGTAGGGAGAGGTTAGGTTATATTCAGGTTGTAGACCAGGGGAAGGGAACCTATGGCTCGTGAGCCAGATGTGTCTCTTTTGATGGCTACATCTGGCTCACATATAAATCAGTAGGGGTTGATTCACTAAGCTACACTGCTCAAGCAGCGCAGGTTAGTGTGGCAGCGCAAGTAACATTTTCAAAGTAGGCACACTACTGCTGTAGCATGCACTACTAACTTACTCACTCTCCCTCCAAAACTAACAGCTGCTCCAATTGTCCCACTCTGGACAGGTCCAGTGACTTTGTAGGTCAAGATCCCCACACTTTGATTGGCCCAATAGGAATAGGCTGCCTGTCACTTGACAGGCAGCCTATTGGGCCAAAGTGCGGTGATCTTGTCCTACAAAGTCACTGGATCTGACAGGGTCCAGAGTGGGACAATTGGAGCAGCTGTTAGTTTTGGGGGGAGCTAGCTAATTGTACAAGCCATTAGTCGGTATTTCTCCTGTCTGGCTCTCTGGGAAATTGCTGATGTTGCTGAAATCCAAGAGAAGCTGAAGTCGTGTCCGACACTTCCACTGCGTACACATCACTGTGTACACATCACCGTGGCAACAGGGACAGCCCTCTGCTGCACATGCGCACTGTCCAAGTTTGAAACATATTGTATGGCTCTCATGGAATAACATTTTAAAATATGTGGCGTTTATGGCTCTCTCAGCCAAAAAGGTTCCTGATCCCTGTTGTAGACTATCGGTAAATTTACTGATAATGTAATACCGCTATTAACCATTTCAGCCCGCGGGGATTTTTCACCTTATGCATCGGAGCAATTTTCACCTCCCATTCATTCGCTAATAACTTTATCACTACTTATCACAATTTATTAAACTATATCTTGTTTTTTCCGCCACTAATTAGGCTTTCTGTGGGTGGTACATTTTGCTAAGAGCCACTATACCGTAAATGCATTTTAACAGGATTAATAAAAACAAAATGGAAAAAATTCATTATTTCTCAGTTTTCGACCATTATAGCTTTAAAATAATCCACGCTACCTTAATTAAAACCTATGTATTTTATTTGCCCGTATGTCTCGGTTATTATACCATTTACATTTTGTCCCTATCACAATGTATGGCGCCAATATTTTATTTGGAAATAAAGGTGCATTGTTTTCGTTTTGCGTCCATCACTTTTTACAAGCTTATAATTTAAAAAAAATGTTTGTAGTATACCCCCTTCAAATGCATATTTAAAAAGTTCAGACCCTTAGGTAACTATTTATGTCTTTTTTTTTTAATTGTAATTTTTTTTTTCCCATTGAAATTTTTATTTGGTTAATATTTTGGTGTGGGACATAAACAGGTCATTTTTAATGTTGTTATCTGTGTAAATTGTAATGTAAAAAATGTGTAGCTGTAGTTTTACTATTTGGCCACAAGATGGCCACCTTCATTTTTGTTTACCCTCCTTGTACTTCTCGCTAAACGGAAGTACAAGGGGGATGCGGAAATCTGTCCGGGCAGAAGAACTGAAGCCTCACAGGTGAGCGCTTCGGTTTTTCTGCGAGGGAAAGGGATCGGTGATCGAGAACCATGTTCCCTTTCGAGGAAATTGTTAAATTGTTATTTACCGTTTTTGTTACAGTTATTGTTATTTAATGTTGCACCTAAATTATTATGTACAGTAATTATTAAAATTGTTATTTAACATCGCACCTAAGTTAGCTCGCGACTTTTTCAAATGTGTCAATAGCAACTAAAACTTCTAGGAACAGCTTTTTTCCACATGCAGTAGCCCCGCTTAATGCAGGACCATGCTAGATCTGCTAGGACTGGAAAACATTCAGCTCAGAACTGAAAATGAACACTTTTCACCCTGTTTACAGCCGCTATAACTTATATACTGTCATTGACTTGTTATAAATATACTGCCTGTCCTTGTAGTACACAGTACAGCCTGGTAGCCTGGGCGAGTCGCTGGAGCGTGACAGAGGACAAGCATGTGCAATGAAGCACGACTCGGTCAGGCTTTTGGATCTCATTGTGGGGGACAGAAGCCACTCGGGGAGACGGCGAGGGACCAAGTGGCCTCAAGGGGGCTTAAAGAAGCCCCAGATAAGTATAGTACCTGAGATGTCTTTCATGTCCGGTACACTTTAAGGCCTCAGTGCACAGTTTCTGAGGCTGTTGTTTTTGATGTGAGATTTGAGCCCTTTGACAAGGGCTTTGTTCCCAGGTCAAGCTAGTTTGTAAAACAGTAAGGAGTATTTGGGCAAGGCTCCCTTATGATCCTGGTCGCCCGTGAAGCGAAGTGGCTGCAGCTCTGGCGCTTTGAGTCTGACCAGGAGAAAAGCGCAATATAAATGTTCTTTGTCTTGTCTCTTCTCGAACCCTTTCCTTTAATCCGATTTTCACCTTTCCTTAACTACTTTAGCAGAAGATGCGTCGGGGGGGGCATTGCTAGACCCAAGGATCAGTGGTACGTGCTACGGATTTATTCTGGGGTGCCCCGGATGTCCCCCAAACAGTCAGCTGTGGTGCCTCAATGGCGGGCATGCTAGGATCTGTGGTGCATCAATCGGAGGTATGCTGGGTGCTGTGGTGCCTCTGTGGGCATACTGGGTGCTGTGGTGCCATGCTGGGTGCTTTGATGCCTCTATGGGAGCATGCAGGGAGCTGTGGTTCTTCAATGGGGGCATGCGGGGGGTTGTGGTGCCTCAATGGGAGGCCTGTGGGAGCATGGGAGGGGGTCCACTAGAAGGTCAGGGAACGCTATGGGGGAACTGCCAGACAACCAAGCAGCAGGCCAGCCTGCTCAGCAGAAAGCCAGACCAGCCAGCACAGAAGCCGGGTAACTCTGCCTAGTTATGTTTAAGTGACACTGTCTATTTATGTGATATGCTGCATTTTTTTGTTTTGTATTAATTCAACATTTTGCTGGGCAGGCCTACTTAAACTGCTGTTAAAGTGATCTGCAAGTCAGCATTTCTACTTTCTAGCAAAATTCTAGCAAAACATCACTGAAATGGTTAAACAAAGCACTTTGTCCTGCTATTCAGCTTCAAATCTGCATCCAAACTGGAGAAAACTGTATCTTTTTTACTTGTTAAACACAAATGTATCAACACTGGAATGTAAACAAACACTCTGAGAAACTGTCTTCAGCTTCAGGCAAACACAGTGTTCAGAATAGCTCATAAGAAGATTTTAATATATAATAAAAAGCAGTTATAATAGAAAAAGAATAAAATGCAATGCCAGCTATCAGGGCAAGAAAAACTACACTTTGGAAACTTGTCATTTGTAAACAGACAATATTATGTGTGCGCAAAAGCAAATATGATAACTGTATGAGTAATAAAAAGTAGGAAAACACATTTTTATTAAATGTTATGTCAGAGTTTCAGACACCCGATTTCTGGTTGAAGTGCCCAAAAGTGCCCCGGCTCTCTCGGGATCCTAGCAACGCCCCTGGGTCAAGATATCCTTTAAAGAACTGTTTAGTCCTGTTCTCAGTGACTCCATTTACCCCTGTGATGCTGCACTATGCAATAACGGCACTCAATATATCACAGGGTGTGATAAAACTTGTCTATATGACAGCTGGGGGTCATGTGAGGTTTCTGTCCCGACTCCGCTGTACTGCTCAGCAAATGACTCCATACATCTTACAGCAAGAGTAAATATTTAATGTATTTAATGCAGGAAAAATCCCCGTACTTTTATGTTTCCTACACATTTGGCAGATGTTATGTTTGCTTAGAATGACAAATAGGTGAACTTCGATGAATCTACAATACTGGATGTATTTTTCCACCTCTCTGCCTGATATAATCATCAGGCTAGGTTCACACTAGGACGTTGCGGTGCTGCGTTATAATGCCTTATAACGCAGGTTACCGCACTGCAATGATAAGTCTATGTGACCTTCACAGTGTGACGTTAGCTCTGCATTGTAACGTCTAGCGTTATGGTAACACACTGCTGCAGTGCGTTACTTCTAAACGCACACGTTGCCAGGTACAGGAAAGCATACTTTTCATTGCCTGTATGCTTCACTGTAACTACCGTATGCGACGGTAACACAGCGTTAATGTGCGTTACCACAATTTTTTTTTTGCTGTGTTGCGTTGTAATGTTGCATTGCAACTTTACATGCAACGTCCTAGTGTGAACACTGGCGTAACAATAGGGGGTGTGACCCCCCCCCCCCCCCGGGGCCGTTTTGGGGGGCTGGAGGGGTCGCAGCATGAGAGGAAAGCCATGCCCACAGTCGCGGGGAGGGGGGACGTCCCCCCCCCCCTCCCTCACCTCGGGGCTCTCCCCTCTGCGCTCCCTTCCAACTTAATGAGAGTCCGGGCAGCGGCAGGCAACGGCTGATACATACTTTCCGTCTTCCGTGCGCTCCAGCATGTGTTCCTCACTGTAGTCTCTGACGCGGCTTCCTGTATAAAACAGGAAGTCGTGTCAGAGACTAGAGTGAGGAACGCACGCTGAAGCGCACAGAAGACGGAAGGTATGTATTAGCCGTTGCCTGCTGCTGCCCGCCGCTGCCCGGACACTGGTTAAGCTGGAGGGGAGAGCCCCGAGGTGAGGGAGGGGGGGGGACCGTCCCCCCTCCCCTCCGACTGTGGGCATGGCTTTCCCCTCATGCTGCAACCCCTCCAGCCCCCCAAAACGGCCCTGAGCGGGCCCCCGGGGGCCACTCAGAATTTCTGCAGGGGGGCCCGGTGGGGCCTAGTTACGCCCCTGATTGTGAACCTAGCCTAAATGTTAATAACACCCCTATAATTTCAGTTCCCAAACCTCAGTGCTTAGGGGTAATATTTGACTCCTCTCTTTTTTTTTATTTCTCACATTCACGTGTACAAGATTTTGAATGCCCTTTCACAACACATACGTCCCTCTCCAACCTTTGATATCTTTAAAGGGAACCTTAACTGAGGGGGAAAAAAAGTTTGACTTACCTGGGGCTTCTACTTGCCCCCTGCAGACGTCCTGTGCCCGTGCCAGAACAAACCGATCCTCTGGTCCCCGGCAGCGAGCTAGTTTCATTTCTGACCATTTCAAAATATAAACCTTATGAGAGGGCCCCTGATGAGTCACAAGGCAGTGACGAAACTAGTGGGGCGGAGACTGGATGTATCAGGAAGTAAGTGGCGGCGGTGAATGATGCACAGGAGCACTTCCTGCATATGGGGGACTAGGGGTGGAGACGAGGTGCAGCGCAGCCCAAACTAGGCAATGGGGTAGAGCCCGTCTGAAAACTCTATGCGAGCACTTATTTGAAGATCATGTGAGTGATGTTAAAAATAAGGATTTTAATGTTTTCAACTGAATCATGCGATGAGAGTTTATATTTTGAGGTACTTGACATGCAAGGAATGGATTGCTAAAGCATCTGTCATGAAGAAAAGTTAAATTCATTTGAGTACTAAGTTGTATGGCCGAGCAATAAACTGTTAAAGTTGTGCTGTGCTGAATGGTAAAAAAAATGGCCCGGTCACTAGGTGGGTATAAACCTCTGGGGCTCAAGAGGTTAAGGACCTTAAAGAGAACCCGAGGTGTGTTTAAAGAATGTTATCTGCATACAGAGGCTGGATCTGCCTATACAGCCCAGCCTTTGTTGCTATCCCAAATCCCCCTAAGGTCCCCCTGCACTCTGCAATCCCCCATAAATCACAGCCTTGCTATGAGGCTGTGTTTACATCTGTAGTGTCAGTCTCGGCTGCTCCCCCGCCTCCTGCATAGCTCCGGTCCCTGCCCCCATCCCTTCCCTCCAATCAGCAGGGAGGGAAGGGATGCAGGCGGGGAACGGAGTTCTGCAGGAGGCGGGGAGAGCAGCAGACTGACACTATAGAGATAAACACAGCCAGCTCTGACAAGCTGTTTGTCAGCAGCGTGGCTGTGATTTATGAGGGATTGCAGAGTGCAGGGGGCCTTAGGGGGGTTTGGGATAGCAACAGAGGCTGGGCTGTATAGGCAGATCCAGCCTCTGTATGCAGATAACATTCTTCAAACTCACCTCGGGTTCTCTTTAAAGCGGACCTAAACGCAAAACCTCTTCTCTGCTCTAAAAGATAAGCAACAGCATAATGACCTATAAAGATAAACATTTCTTTTGTTACACCTTATAGAACTCCTACAGAGTTCCTGTAGTGTTTACTTCTTGGAAGCACAGAAAGGGTTAACTTCCAGTCTTTACATATTAGCACAGAACAACAGTATGGCACAGTTCAGACAGCGGACAGCTCTGATTTACACTTTAATAGACAGGCTATTCGGTGTAAACACACACAGGGTGTATTTCTCAGCAACTATACATGTCTTCCTTGTCTGCTGTGCAAGAGTTTAGGTCCGCTTTAAAGGACAACTGAAGCGCGAGGGATATGCGGATATGGATATTTCATTTTGAGCAATATTAATTGCTGAAAACCAGGATATTTAATGGTAAAGTGGGCACCCTGAATAATTTACTGCATTCTTCTATATGTCGTTACAGTTCCTCTTGAATGATGAACAGATGAATGGTTCTGTGCAGTACTGAATGAGCTACAGATACAGGGCATGTGTCCCCTTTGAAGATAAATCACTTGGCCTCCCTGTGAAACTTTGAATGAGACCCCCTCCCAGATGGGGCGAGACACTGTACACAAGAGCCTGCTGTACACCGAATAGGGACTGTCTACAAATCTTTTTCTTCAAAATGTTCTATGATTCTTTGTCAGTGGCTGAGCAGATGCAGTCATTACAGCAAATAGTGAAATGGAAAGCTTTTTCTCTCCGTACCCAGACTCCTCAAGCATCACAACAGGACACAGCACTTGAGGAGTAGAGTTGGGCCGAACGGTTCGCCTGCGAACGGTTCCATGCGAACTTCCGTGGTTCGCGTTCGTGTCCCGCAGGCGAACTTTTGCGGAAGTTCGGTTCGCCCCATAATGCACCATGAGGGTCAACTTTGACCCTCTACATCACAGTCAGCAGGCCCAGTGTAGCCAATTAGGCTACACTAGCCCCTGGAGCGCCACCCCCCTTATATAAGGCAGGCAGCGCCGGCCATTACGGTCACTCGTGTGCCACTGCCTGCCTGCATTAGTGAGAGTAGGGCGAGCTGCTGCACTGTCTCTCATAGGGAAAGATTAGTTAGGCTTAGCTTGTCCCTGACTGCATACCTGTACTGTGAACTCACCACTGCATACCTGTTCTGTGAACCCACCACTGCATACCTGTACTGTGAACCCACCACTGCATACCTGTTCTGTGAACCCACCACTGCATACCTGTTCTGTGAACCCACCACTGCATACCTGTTCTGTGAACCCACCACTGCATACCTGTTCTGTGAACCCACCACTGCATACCTGTACTGTGAACCCACCACTGCATACCTGTTCTGTGAACCCACCACTGCATACCTGTTCAGTGAACCCACCACTGCATACCTGTTCTGTGAACCCACCACTGCATACCTGTTCTGTGAACCCACCACTGCATACCTGTTCTGTGAACCCACCACTGCATACCTGTTCAGTGAACCTGCCACTGCATACCTGTACTGTTCAGTGAACCCGCCACTGCATACCTGTTCTGTTCAGTGAACCCGCCACTGTATACCTGTTCTGTTCAGTGAATCCGCCACTGCATACCTGTTCTGTTCAGTGAACCCGCCACTGTATACCTGTTCTGTTCAGTGAACCCGCCACTGTATACCTGTTCTGTTCAGTGAACCCGCCACTGCATACCTGTTCTGTTCAGTGAACCCGCCACTGCATACCTGTTCTGTTCAGTGAACAGTTTGGTGTGTCAGTGTGAAGCAGTACCTTAATTACACTACCTGATTGATGTATACACATGCAAGATGTTTTAAAGCACTTTAGGCCTGTCATTTAGCATTCAATATGATTTCTGCCCTTAAAACGCTGCTTTGCGTCAAATCCAGATTTTTCCCGGGGACTTTTGGCATGTATCCCACTCCGCCATGCCCCCCTCCAGGTGTTAGACCCCTTGAAACATCTTTTCCATCACTTTTGTGGCCAGCATACATTTTTTTTTTCAAAGTTCGCATCCCCATTGAAGTCTATTGCGGTTGGCGAACTTTAACGCAAACCGAACCTTCCGCGGAAGTTCGCAAACCCGGTTCGCGAACCTAAAATCGGAGGTTCGGCCCAACTCTATTGAGGAGGGATAGAAAGGCTGGGGGTAGAGCAGCGCTGTACACAAGACCCTTCTGCCCACTGAATATGGACTGTCTACAAATATTTGTCTGCAAAACTTTGTAAGATTCCTTACCAGTGGCTGAGCAGATGCAGTCATTAGAACAATTGTGCAGAGAGCAGAAAGTTTTTTCTCTCCTTGCCCTTAGTTGTCAGTCTTTTAGGACTAGACCCCCTGTGGATTCTGGGCCCCCCTGCTGCTGCTGCATACCTTGCATGGTGTATTGTTACGCCCCTTCACTGAGGTTCACCTATCTCTCTTCTATTCACAGTGCTAGATCCAGGAGGACAGCGTGAGCCGGTTGTTTCCGTGAATTTTAGTAGGCTGAAGGTTACATAAATTCCAGTGTATGTTGCTGTGTTTTCTCTGCCTATATTTAAGACAGCACATGTTTCCCTTGTGACTGTGCAAGTCTGTACAGAGCTGGAGGACATTGCAAAAAGTGTTTTGGAGAGAGGGGAGAGGATGGTGTAACTCCTGGAGATGAGCAGGAGCAGGTGCTGTACTGATACTGAGGTCAGAGGAGCAGTGAGAGGGCCAGAGGATCTACTGCAGCTTCCATGTAATGTGTCTCACACAGAGATAATGCAAATATCGCAGCTTCCATGTAATGTGTACTTACTGTCACACAGAGATAATGCAAATAATGCTTTATACCTAAAATTCCCTTCTGAGCAGCACACCCTGATGGTAAGGGCAGGGCAGGAATTCTGGGAAGGCCTCATAGGCCCGGGTCTAGGGCGGCTGCAACCAAGGGGGCTGCTGGACATGGAATAGGGGTTGCTACATATGGAGGAGAAGCTGAAAATAGGGAACACCACATGGAAGAGGGGTGCTGCTGCCAAAAAAAGAGCTGTACACAAAGAGTGGGCATAAAAAAAAGGGGCGCCGTGAAAAAAGGGCCCTGCTGGATAACGAAATGGTGCCGGTGGATAACAAAATCGGATAATGATAAACATCGTTGTCAAACTTGGTTAACGATAAATACTGTTGTTAAAACAGACGGGAAATAATAACGAAAAGATATTAACGTTAAAAATCGTTATGTAATTCAACAATAAGTCTAATCTCACACAGAACCCTCCCCTGGTGGCGCCTAACCTTAACCACCACCCCTGGTGATGCCTAACCCTAACCACCCCCCTGATGGTGCTTAACCAGAGCAGGGACAAGGTCCTCCAGCACCCAAGGCTGAGACACCAAAGTGCGCCCCTCCATCCCTGCCACCCCAGCCATCACACACTGATTGCTATTAGACTAAGAGGGCCACAGGGCCCACAACCTTCCCAACACCTTAATATCTACATATCTGGCTTGCAGTCACTGCTATGTATCCCCTTTTCTTATTTCTTTCTGCTTCATACACAATTAGGAATGACAGCTGAATGAATTGTGCGCCCCTCCTACACTGCGCCCTGAGGCTGGAGCCTCTCCAGCCTATGCCTCGGCCCGGCCCTGTGCTTAACCCTAACCCTCCCCCCGGTGGTGCCTAACCCCAACCACCTCCCTGGTGGTGCCTAACTCCAATCACCCCCTGGTGATGCCTAACCCTAACCACCCCCTAGTGATGCCTAACTCTAGACCACCCTCCCACCCCCGGTGTTGCATAAAACTAACCGCCGCCCAGGTGGTGCCTAACCCTAACCACCCCCCTGGTGTTGCCTAAAACTAACCGCCGCCCGGGTGGTGCCCAACTTTAACCACTCCCCCTGGTGTTCCCTAACCACTTCCTCTACAGAAACACCCTTTTACACATAGAAACGATAATATCTTTGATAACGTAAAATCTGTACATACAAATGAAATAATATGACAAAAACTGTAACGTTGCACGCTTCTAAAACGATAACATACTTCAAAAACTTTAATGTTCTAATGTTGTTAATGATATTTATTGCGGCACCCTGTTTTCCGCTTTATTCGCCGTATTAACGATAATTGCATTAAAGTCTATGGCGGCGCCCTTTTCATCCACCCTCAGCGGGCGCCCTTTTTTCCTGCTACCCACAAAGGAGAGGGGCTGCAGTTCATGAACATTATTTATGGATTAGGGGGCTGCACATGGAATGGGGGACACTGCTACACATGGAAGCGGATCAACAAGAAAGTTGGCCTAGGGGCGCTAAAAGTATAAATCCGGCCTTGTGTAAGGGGTCTAATGGAGGAGAGAGACATCTTAGGGTGAGGGCGGGGACTAACAGGGGAGAGAGACATCTTAGGGTGAGGGCGGGGACTAACAGGGGAGAGAGACATCTGAGGGTGAGGGCGGGGACTAACGGGGGAGAGAGACATCTGAGGGTGAGGGCGGGGACTAACGGGGGAGAGAGACATCTGAGGGTGAGGGCGGGGACTAACGGGGGAGAGAGACATCTTAGGGTGAGGGCGGGGTCTAACGGGGGAGAGAGACATCTTAGGGTGAGGGCGGGGACTAACGGGGGAGAGAGACATCTGAGGGTGAGGGCGGGGACTAACAGGGGAGAGAGACATCTTAGGGTGAGGGCGGGGACTAATGGGGGAGAGAGACATCTTAGGGTGAGGGCGGGGTCTAACGGGGGAGAGAGACATCTTAGGGTGAGGGCGGGGACTAACGGGGGAGAGAGACATCTGAGGGTGAGGGCGGGGACTAACAGGGGAGAGAGACATCTTAGGGTGAGGGCGGGGACTAACAGGGGAGAGAGACATCTTAGGGTGAGGGCGGGGACTAACAGGGGAGAGAGACATCTGAGGGTGAGGGCGGGGACTAACGGGGGAGAGAGACATCTGAGGGTGAGGGCGGGGACTAACGGGGGAGAGAGACATCTGAGGGTGAGGGCGGGGACTAACGGGGGAGAGAGACATCTTAGGGTGAGGGCGGGGTCTAACGGGGGAGAGAGACATCTTAGGGTGAGGGCGGGGACTAACGGGGGAGAGAGACATCTGAGGGTGAGGGCGGGGACTAACAGGGGAGAGAGACATCTTAGGGTGAGGGCGGGGACTAACAGGGGAGAGAAACATCTGAGGGTGAGGGCGGGGACTAACGGGGGAGAGAGACATCTGAGGGTGAGGGCGGGGACTAACGGGGGAGAGAGACATCTGAGGGTGAGGGCGGAGACTAATGGGGGAGAGAGACATCTGAGGGTGAGGGCGGGGACTAATGGGGGAGAGAGACATCTGAGGGTGAGGGCGGGGACTAACGGGGGAGAGAGATATCTTAGGGTGCCCAACAACCTTTCAGGCCGATCAAACTTTCGATCCAAAAATGTTATCAAATCGGAGGAGAATCGATACTACAACATGGTAACCCGATCGGAATCAAAAAGGATCGACTGGGCATGCTGGGAAAAAATTGGTAGCAAGGGCTCGATCAGGTGCATGACGATAACAGCTGTAGATTTTTGATGGTCACCCGCCTGGTGTCCCCCCAAGTGTGGGGAAACTCGAAAAATGTGAATATTGTGAAAAAGTTTGTTTATTTCAGTAATTCAACTTAAAAGGCGAAACTAATATATGAAATAGGAACCCTTTACAGGTGTTTTGGATGAATCAGCTGATTAGAGTCTGACACTTTTTCCCGGTGATCCTTACCAAAGGGGTACCAATAGACTCTGCAAGGGAAGGGATGCAGCCGCAGGAGGCCTCGGAAGCCAGAAAGGCCCCATGGGGGGGGGGGGGGGGGGGGGAGAGAGAAGTGTTTTTTTCCCTGCCCTGAGAGACTGACAACTAACAGCATGGAGAGAAAAAAACTTTCTGCTCTCTGCACAATTGTTCTAATGACTACATCTGCCTAGCCACTGATAAGGAATTCTGCAAAACTTTGTTTGCAATACACAGTTTTGCAGACAAAGATTTATAGTCAGTCCCTATTCAGTGTGCAGCAGGATCTTGTCTACAGAGCCCAGCCCCCAGCCTCCCTACCCCTCCCCAAGTGCTGTGTACTGTAGTGATGCTGGAGAAGTCTGCAGAGCCAGTTCTGCTCCATCAGAGGAGGACAGAGTGAGTGTAATAAGCTGAGGCTGGGAGCACACTCGTCTGTTGGTTAATAACTGATATCACGGTCGCGCTAGCATTTTGCATGCGTTATAACACGCGTAAGGCTTTGCACGCAATTGGGATTTTTCGTGCAGTTCCACGTTTTCAAGCGAAACAAGGCACTAGCGAGACCATGATATCAGTTATCACAGTTTAGTGAACCAACCCCCATGTGTGTCTGTATGTGTGAAAACACGCACATTTATCACAGAAGCTAATGTAATTGATAGAGAAAATGTGTGCATTGCTTCACTGCTGTCTGTTTTTATCTGAGGGACATGGGGAAAACACATTCAGCTGTGCACTAACCATAACATTGGTTCTCAGTTTACCTGTGCAGAAAGCAAGGGGGGAGGCAGCATCCAAAGTTTTGCAGGGGGCCCAGTGATTTCTAGTTACGCCGCTGATCCTCAGCCTAGGCTCCTTAGCTTTACGGAATTTTCCTCCCCATGCATTCTGGAAGACCCGGTATATTTTGTACTGGCATTGGAACTGTCAGTAAACAAACATTCCGCAGAGCTGCACTTGACAGAACAAAATATGTTGCCACCTGTGATAAGTTTCAGAAGGTGAACCAGGCCGATGAAAGATACTAAGTAAAAATGTATATATGAATATTGTAGAACAATACACAATTTTATTCATTCTTTAAGGATTGTGATTGGTGGTCTCAGCAATGGCTCTGCTGTTGGCATCAGTTTTCCTCCAACTTTCCTTGTTCTGGTTTAAATAATCCAGCCTGTCTCGCAGTGATGATTTATGGAGGCGACTTCTTGACCATGTGACACTAATTCCATTAGTGTTTGTCTGTACCTCTCGGTGTTACAAGCCCTACTGCATAGAGCCAAATTAATCCATGCCATGCACTGATGAGGATCAAACAATCCAAAACAGTCTGTATGCATGTTGGATTATTATGGCTCTGTACAAATTAACAAGCTGACACATCATTGCATTCCAGCGGTTCTGGAGGTGTGTTTAGTTTTTAAGGGTACAATGGTTAATTTGCATATATTCAGCAGTGATGCCCTGGGAGACATCTCAAGCTCACTCCAACCTGAATTATCGCAAATTCTTTCTGTTCTAAGAAAGCAAACTTTTGTAATTCCATCCAAATACCTTTTTTTTTTAAGGATGGAAAAAATTGTTGCACGGGTTTTTCAGAAACAGAGGCCTGTTTACAATCTGAGGGTGTGTATATATATATATATATATATATATATACATATATATATATATATATATATATATATATTTGTCAGTAAACTTTGGAGGGTTTGCTTGGGGGACCGGAGGACACCATGGAAAGACTCTCCTCATAACGCGCGTCGGCAAAGTGGTAGTTGCAGGACCAGCGACGACCACACATCTGCGTCGCCGGCTGCAGGCTAATTAATCAGGAAACAGCCGCTCACGCGAGTGGCTGCTTCCTGTCTATTCACGGCGGGGGGCTCCGTGAATAGCCTGCGGGCCGCCGATCGCAGCTCGCAGGCTAAATGTTAACACAAGCGGAAATAATCCGCTTTGTTTACATTTTTACAACGCTGCTAACAGTAGCAGCGTTGTACTAGATCAGCGATCCCCGGCCAATAAGCGGCCGGGGATCGCTGTCACATGACAGGCAGGAGCCTGTTAGAGGCTGCACAGGACAGATCCGTTCCTGTGCAGCCTCCAATCTTCGGGGCAGGGAGGGAGGAGAGGGAGAGGGGGAATCCTGCGGTGGAGGGGGCTTTGAGGTGCCCCCCCGCCAGCCACACGCAGGCAGGAGCGATCAGACCCCCCAGCACATCATCCCCCTAGTGGGGAAAAAGGGGGGGGGGCGATCTGGTCGCTCTGCCTGGTATTTGATCTGTGCTGGGGGCTGTAGAGCCCACCCAGCACAGATCTTCTAAATCAGCGCTGGTCCTTAAGGGGGGGATAAAGGCTGGGTCTTCAAGTGGTTAAAGGATAACTGAAGTGAATAGAATATGGAGGCTGCCATATTTATTTGCCTTTAAACAATACCGGTTGCCTGGCAGCCCAGCTGGTCTGTTTGGCTGCAGTAGTGTCTGAATCACACCAGAAACAAGCATGGAGCTAATCAGATCTGACACTAATGTCAGTAATAACTGGTCTGCTGCATGCTTGTTCAGGGTCTGTGGCTAAAAGTATTAGAGGCAGAGGATCAGCAGGATAGCCAGGCAACTGGTATTGCTTAAAAGGAAGTAAATATGGTAGACCTTACTGTCCTTCAAGGTACATTTTGGAGGGATAAAATTTATATATCTGTATGTTTTTGGGAGGTGGACGGAGATCGGAGGACCTGGAGGAAACCCACACAGGTACAGAGAGAACATAACGCAATACAAATGCCAAATGTAGAGTTTTCTGGACAAGATTTAACCACTTCAGGACCACAGTCTTTTCGCCCCTTAAGGACCAGAGCCTTTTTCTCCATTCAGACCACTGCAGCTTTCACGGTTTATTGCTCGCTCATACAACCTACCACCTAAATGAATTTTACCTCCTTTTCTTGTCACTAATACAGCTTTCTTTTGCTGCTGTTTGATTGCTCCTGCGATTTTTACTTTTTATTATATTCAGCAAAAAAGACATGAATTTTGGCAAAAAAATGATTTTTTTTAACTTTCTGTGCTGACATTTTTCAAATAAAGTAAAATTTCCTATACATTTGAGCGCGAAAGTTATTCTGCTACATGTCTTTGATAAAAAAAAAACCATTCAGTGTATATTTATTGGATTGGGTAAAAGTTATAGCGTTTACAAACTATGGTGCCAAAAGTAAATTTTCCCATTTTCAAGCATCTCTGACTTTTCTGCGCACCTGTCAGGTTTCATGAGGGGCTAAAATTCTAGGAAAGTACAAATACCCCCCAAATGACCCCATTTTGGAAAGAAGACATCCCAAAGTATTCAGTGAGAGGCATGGTGAGTTCATAGAAGATTTTATTTTTTGTCACAAGTTAGCGGAAAATGACACTTTCTGACAAAAAAGAAAAAAAAAAAGTTTCCATTTCTTCTAACTTGCGACAAAAAAAAAATGAAATCTGCCACGGACTCACTATGCTCCTCTCTGAATACCTTGAAGTGTCTACTTTCCAAAATGGGGTCATTTGTGGGGTGTGTTCACTGTCCTGGCATTTTGGGGGTGCCTAATTGTAAGCACCCCTGTAAAGCCTAAAGATGCTCATTGGACTTTGGGCCCCTTAGCGCAGTTAGGCTTCAAAAAAGTGCCACACATGTGGTATTGCCGTACTCAGGAGAAGTAGTATAATGTGTTTTGGGGTGTATTTTTACACATACCCATGCTGGGTGGGAGAAATATCTCCGTAAATGACAATTTTTTAATTTTTTTTTACACACAATTGTCTATTTATAGAGATATTTCTCCCACTCAGCATGGGTATGTGGAAAAATACACCCCAAAACAGATTATACTACTTCTCCTGAGTACGGCGATACCACATGTGTGGCACTTTTTTGCACCCTAACTGCGCTAAGGGGCCCAAAGTCCAATGAGTACCTTTAGGATTTCACAGGTCATTTTGAGAAATTTGGTTTCAAGACTACTCCTCACGGTTTAGGGCCCCTAAAATGCCAGGACAGTATAGGAACCCCACAAATTACCCCATTTTAGAAAGAAGACACCCCAAGGTATTCCGTTAGGAGTATGGTGAGTTCATAGAAGATTTTTTTTTTTTGTCACAAGTTAGCAGAAATTGATTTTAATTTTTTTTTTCACAAAGTGTCATTTTCCGCTAACTTGTGACAAAAAATAAAATCTTCTATGAACTCACCGTACTCCTAACGGAATACCTTGGGGTGTCTTCTTTCTAAAATGGGGTCATTTGTGGGATTCCTATACTGCCCTGGAATTTTAGGGGCCCTAAACCGTGAGGAGTAGTCTTGAAACCAAATGTCGCGAAATGACCTGTGAAATCCTAAAGGTACTCATTGGACTTTGGGCCCCTTAGCGCAGTTAGGGTGCAAAAAAGTGCCACACATGTGGTATCGCCGTACTCGGGAGAAGTATTATAATGTGTTTTGGGGTGTATTTTTACACATACCCATGCTGGGTGGGAGAAATATCTCTGTAAATGACAATTATTTGATTTTTTTTACACACAATTGTCCATTTACAGAGAGATTTCTCCCACCCAGCATGGGTATGTATAAAAATACACCCCAAAACACATTATACTACTTCTTCTGAGTACGGCGATACCACATGTGTGACACTTTTTTGCAGCCTAGGTGCGCTAAGGGGCCCAACGTCCTATTCACAGGTCATTTTGAGGCATTTGTTTTCTAGACTACTCCTCACGGTTTAGGGCCCCTAAAATGCCAGGGCAGTATAGGAACCCCACAAGTGACCCCATTTTAGAAAGAAGACACCCCAAGGTATTCCATTAGGGGTATGGTGAGTTCGTAGAAGATTTTATTTTTTGTCACAAGTTAGTGAAAAATGACACTTTGTGAAAAAAACAATAAAAATCCAATTTCCGCTAACTTTTGACAAAAAATAAAATCTTCTATGAACTCATCATACACCTAACAGAATACCTTGGGGTGTCTTCTTTCTAAAATGGGGTCACTTGTGGGGTTCCTATACTGCCCTGGCATTTCAGGGGCCCTAAACCGCGAGGAGTAGTCTAGAAAACAAATGCCTCAAAATGACTGTTCAGGGGTATAAGCATCTGCAAATTTTGATGACAGGTGGTCTATGAGGGGGCAAATTTTGTGGAACCGGTCATAAGCAGGGTGGCCTCTTAGATGACAGGATGTATTGGGCCTGTTCTGATGGATAGGAGTGCTAGGGGGGTGACAGGAGGTGATTGATGGGTGTCTCAGGGGGCGGTTAGAGGGGAAAATAGATGCAATCAATGCACTGGGGAGGTGATCGGAAGGGGGTCTGAGGGGGATCTGAGGGTTTGGCCGAGTGATCAGGAGCCCACACGGGGCAAATTAGGGCCTGATCTGATGGGTAGGTGTGCTAGGGGGTGACAGGAGGTGATTGATGGGTGTCTCAAGGTGTGATTAGAGGGGGGAAATAGATGCAAGCAATGCACTGGCGAGGTGATCAGGGCTGGGGTCTGAGGGCGTTCTGAGGTGTGGGCGGGTGATTGGGTGCCCTAGGGGCAGATTAGGGTCTAATCTGATGGGTAACAGTGACAGGTGGTGATAGGGGGTGATTGATGGGTGATTAGTGGGTGTTTAGAGGAGAGAAGAGATGTAAACACTGCACTTGGGAGGTGATCTGATGTCGGACCTGCGGGCAATCTATTGGTGTGGGTGGGTGATCAGATTGCCCGCAAGGGGCAGGTTAGGGGCTGATTGATGGGTGGCAGTGCCAGGGGGTGATTGATGGGTGGCAGTGACAGGGGGTGATTGATGGGTGATTGACAGGTGATCAGTGGGTTATTACAGGGAATAACAGATGTAAATATTGCACTGGCGAATTGATAAGGGGGGGTCTGAGGGCAATCTGAGCGTGTGGGCGGGTGATTGGGTGCCCGCAAGGGGCAGATTAGGGTCTAATCTGATGGGTAACAGTGACAGGTGGTGATAGGGGGTGATTGATGGGTGATTGATGGGTAATTAGTGGGTGTTTAGAGGAGAGAAGAGATGTAAACACTGCATTTGGGAGGTGATCTGATGTCGGATCTGCGGGCGATCTATTGGTGTGGGTGGGTGATCAGATTGCCCGCAAGGGGTAGGTTAGGGGCTGATTGATGGGTGGCAGTGACAGGGGGTGATTGATGGGTGGCAGTGACAGGGGGTGATTGATGGGTGATTGACAGGTGATCAGTGGGTTATTACAGGGAATAACAGATGTAAATATTGCACTAGCGAATTGATAAGGGGGGGTCTGAGGGCAATCTGAGCGTGTGGGCGGGTGATTGGGTGCCTGCAAGGGGCAGATTAGGGTCTAATCTGATGGGTAACAGTGACAGGTGGTGATAGGGGCTGATTGATGGGTGATTGATGGGTAATTAGTGGGTGTTTAGAGGAGAGAAGAGATGTAAACACTGCATTTGGGAGGTGATCTGATGTCGGATCTGCGGGCGATCTATTGGTGTGGGTGGGTGATCAGATTGCCCGCAAGGGGCAGGTTAGGGGCTGATTGATGGGTGGCAGTGACAGGGGGTGATTGACGGGTGATTGACGGGTGATTGACAGGTGATTGACAGGTGATCAGGGGGGATAGATGCATACAGTACACGGGGGGGGGGGTCTGGGGAGAATCTGAGGGGTGGGGGGGGGGTGATCAGGAGGGAGTAGGGGGCAGATTAGGGACTAAAAAAAAAAAATAGCGTTGACAGATAGTGACAGGGAGTGATTGATGGGTGATTAGGGGGGTGATTGGGTGCAAACAGTGGTCTGGGGGGTGGGCAGGAGGGGGGTCTGAGGGGTGCTGTGGGCGATCAGGGGGCAGGGGGGGGGGGGGAATCAGTGTGCTTGGGTGCAGACTAGGGTGGCTGCAGCCTGCCCTGGTGGTCCCTCGGACACTGGGACCACCAGGGCAGGAGGCAGCCAGTATAATAGGCTTTGTATACATTACAAAGCCTATTATACCCTTTCCGTGCGGCGATCGGGCAGCTAGTAACCCGCCGGCGCTTCCGAACGGCCGGCGGGTTACAGCGAGCGGTGGGCGGAGCCAGTCCCCGGCGGCTGATCGCGTCACAAATGACGCGATCGCCGCATAGCCACTCCCGCAGCCGCCTCCGCCGATGGGCGTATTGCGGTCGTTTGGGCCCGGACTTTGCCGCCGCCCATCGGCTGGGGGCGGTCCTTAAGTGGTTAAAGTGGACTTGAACTCAGAACTTCCTCCCTGCTCTGCTCTTAGGCTGCATTTGCACTTGTGCGGTGCAAATCGCCGCGGTAAAAATTTGCATGCGGATGCGAATTTCGCATGCGGGTCCATGCGAATTTTCATGCGAATTCGCATGGATGACGATGTATGCGAATTTAACCATGGCAATGCTGGTGTGCTTTTCCATTGTTTCTATGAGAATTTGCATGCCAAATCGCATGAAAATTCGCATACCCAAACCTCGTGCGAATTTCCTATTAAATACATTGTATGCGATGCGCATAGCGGTATGCGATATGCGAATTCTGATGGCTCTGCCGTGCAAATTTTTTCTGCACAGAAAAACGCAAAGGAATCCTGACAAGTGGAAACAGTCCCATTCACTTGTATTGCATGCGGAAAAACGCATGCGAATTCGCGATAGTGGAAATGGGCCCTTAAAGATGCACAACAGCATTATAACCTTTAAAGAAAAACATTTATTTGCTACAGCTGATACAAATCCAACAATAAATCTGCAGTGTGTCTACTTCCTGCTTTCATGGAAGCAGGCATATTGTTAACATCCTGTGCTTTCAAATGAGCTTATCTGCTGTGGCAGTCAGGTGATACAGGGGAGACATCAAATTACACTTGTGATTAGACACAAATGAGGGTGAATTAGACAGGTTACACTCTCTAAATACATACAGGGAACATTTCTCTACATTTTCCTTCTGTCCTGTGCAAGAGTTCAGGTCCACTTTAAACCTAGGAACCAAGCTCCAGGGCCAGTGATTCTATAGGGTCAGGCTGTGCAGTTACCCAGGGCCTCAAGCTGCTTCTGGGCCCTATAAGTCAAGCCCTTTAGAGTTTGTTTCTATTAAGTACAGTATGAAAATATCAGGACCCCCACATTTATTTTTCCCCAGGGCCTCCTCATTACATTACGTAACACTGCCCCTGCCCATTACTGCAAGGTGAGGGCTGTATACATTCTATATGATTCAGATCTGAAGTTGAATATTGAATTCTGTGTTCTTTGATGCATGAGGGCCATCCACTGTATGTGCCAAAGGTGTCTCCTCCTCATCCATCATTACTAACACAGCTGCCTCATGAATGGGCCGGGCGCATCATGTGGTCCCCTCACCTAAAAATAGATGGAAATAGATTATTTCTCCATCTGGAGGGGGTGACTTGCTTGTCATGTGTCACTGTCAATCCAAATTTACATCACCTAGTGCAATGCATCTGCGTACTATCTATCAATCTATCTATCTATCTATCTATCTATCTATCTATCTATCTATCTATCTATCTATCTATCTATCTATCTATCTATCTATCTATCTATCTATCTATCTATCTATCTATCTATCTATCTACCTGTCTGTCTATTTATCCAGCTATCTACTCTATCTATCTATCTATCTATCTATCTATCTATCTATCTATCTATCTATCTATCTATCTATCTATCTCTCTCTCTCTCTCTCTCTCTCTCTCTCTCTCTCTCTCTCTCTCTCTGTCTGTCTGTCTATCGCACAGCTCCCAACTGTCCTTCTTTTGGAGGGACAGTCCCTCTTTGGTAGCTCTGTCCCTCTGTCCATCTTTCCTCCTCATTTGTCCCTCTTTCTATGTAAATATATATATTTCTCTACTAAACAAATATGTTTGACTCTAAACTTTATTCCCATCCTTTAAATTGTTATATTACTAATTTTAAAATGTAAATATGAAGGTAAATGAACCAGGATAGAAAGGACCGGTGTGGTTTGAATTATAAAACATATTTTTCTTATGAAATCTTTATGTTATGCGTGACTAGCAGGGGCGTAGCAATAGGGGGTGCAGAAGTTGCGACCTCTTCGGGGCCCTCGGGCCAGAGGGGCCCCGTAGGGCCCTCCCTGAACTGTAGTATTAGCTCTCTATTGGTCCTGTGCTCATAATAATCAATTCTATAGATACTTTGAATAGTGGTAATCATTAACAAACTGTTCCCATCCCCTTCTTGCACCTCTGACACTGTAGTTGTAATTGGCAGGTTTTGGTGCGCCGCATCAATTGTTATACATAGAGTGCTTGGGGGGGGGGGGCATGTAAAACTTGCATCGGGGCCCACAGCTCCTAAGCTACGCCACTGGTGACTAGGGGTGTGACGGGGCGTGATCAGGGGTGTGGCAGGGGCGTGGCTTAAGTGTCCCTCTTTCTCATCTCAAAAAGTTGGGAGGTATGCTATCTATATATCCATCCATCCATCCATCGATCTACTGTATCTATGTACCTATCCATCTATCTCTCTCTCATATCTCTCTCTCTCTCTCTCTCTGTCTATCTACTCTAGGCACCATAGTGACATCTAGTCATAAGTAGTAAATTACTCAACATTACAGTAATTATCTTGACATCAGCATCAGAAACACTTCCTATATCCAGGGCTGGATTTGTACATTTTACCGCCCAAAGCCCACTGTCAACCCCACTCTGGCCACTCTGTATCCTCTGGCCTTGAGCACCCCACGTCCTATGCTCCCTTGTCCTGTGCCTCCCCCATCCTGTGCTGCGCTCGACTGCTCAGCCCTGTGGTAGCAGTGAGGCCACGGACCGAGTCTGACCGATGTTTGGCAGTTTAACTGCCTGAGTGTGCCAGCCCACTTCCTGCCCCTTGCATCCAGGTGCCCTAGGCCATGGCCTTTGTGGCCTTCCCTCAAATCCAGCCATATCTATATCTATATATTGGTGTTTAACCCCAGCCTCCCAGGCTTGTTTAGTTTGGGCAATTTAGTTATGCAGCCTTCTCCTCCCAGGGTACTCTGGGAAGGCAGGTATCGTTTCTGCTCACTTCAGAAAAAAAGCAGACATTCCGCAGTGATGCACCTGCCAGCAGTAAAGATGTCGCCACCTGTGATATATTTAAGAATGTAAATAAGAGAGAGGAAAGATTTTTCAATAGGCAAACACTGACTAAATAGTCTATAAATGAGTGTTGTAAAATATACAGTGAGCACCTTTCAATCGTTAAGTTACAGTCAGTAAAGGTTCTCTTTACTCAGACTCTAAACAATACAAGTTCAATAAAAATACAACCTGAAGCAAAAAACAAAAAAAAACGCAACTTATGATATAATGAATTGTGTGTGTAGTACGGATAATAAATAGAACATTAGTAAGTAAAGAATAGAGTCTCATATTTTTTTTTTAGTTATTTAGCTTTTTTTTTAAATAACATTGCATCATTCTGTCATATTTGCAGTTTATGAACCACACTCACACTGTATTTTAAACTAGAAAACAAAGCAGAGCTAATGACCCTTTGAACTTTCCTGCAGTTAAACCTTATCTCAAGCTGTCTCTCAGGCCTTGTTCACATTGCGTTCGGCTCGTGTGTCTGTCCACGGTGGGATTTTTTTCCCATTTTTTTAATCGTTTTCCGGCGATTTTCTGCGCGTTCGCTCGTTTTTGTGGCCGTTTTTTTAAGCACTTTTGCAAAGCTCTTCCATCTTTTGATCCGGAAAAAATAAATATAATGTATTTATTTTTTAAATGTTCACGCAATCGCTTGCCAAAGCGATTTGTGAGCATTTTGCATTTTTCCTATACCATCCATTGAGGCTGATCGCCTTAAAAATGGCCCAAACACCGATTTTCAAAGTGGATCGAAAACGAACCGCTCTGATATAAACTCTCTCATAGAGAATCATTGCACAAGCGCTTTCAGGGTGATTTTGAAAATCGCCCGCGCGTAAAATATTACAAAAAACGCCTCTAATGTGAACAAGGCCTTAGGTCCCTTTCATGTGGGTAGTTGAACTATGTGCTCAGCAAGCAGTTGCCAAGCAGCAGCAAGCAGTTACCAGGGAGCACCAAGCAGTTGTGAGAGTTCGACTGGCTTTTCACTGCCCATCAACTGCTTCTTTTTTTTTTTGGTTTTTTTTGCTTCAGAAAACAGGACTGTGTTGGACCCAGTGGGAGGAATAACTCAGAGAAGCTCTTTTGCATAGATAACTGAAGTTTTTTTTAACTCTTCCTGTACTGGAAAACAAATGGAAACTCCTTTCTTTGCTGCTAATGTTCCATTTCTTAAAGCTAATGTAATCCCAGTAAAAAAAAAAAAAAGTCAGATACTCACCTAAGGAGAGAGAAGTCCTAATGAGCCTTCACTCTCCTCTCCCGGTGCCCGGTGGATCCTCCGTGCAAATCGCCGCTGCGGGGACTTCGGAAGTCTTCGGGAGCACTCGGGTTCCCGAAGGCCGGCGGCTTCATACTGCGCACACGCGAGTGCGTCATAGAGGGCGCTCGCGCTTGCGCAGTATGCAATAGCCCGTCTTTAGGAGCCCGAGTGCTTCCGAAGACTTCCGAAACCTCCCTTCGGCGGCGGAAGTGACAGTATTTGACCGAAACGGTCGAATACTGCTACGGGGGATCCTGCGCGGGACCGGACACAGGGAGAGGAGAGGGAAGTCTCATTAGGACTCAGAGCCTTCCCTCTCCTTAGGTGAGCATTGGACTTTTTATTTTTTTGACACCGGTTCACATTAGCTTTAACTGTACTACACATACAATTCATTATGTCATAAGTTTATTTTCGCTTCAGGTTTGTCATATTTTATCCCTGAGGCTTTTTTACTAACACTTTTCATTGGTGCGTCCTGTATATTTACCCTGCATGTGGAACCGACGCTGATATAACTTATTATGTACCAGTACATAATACAGCACCAGCCTTTTGCATAATTCCTGAGCACAGGGTGCAGCGACTGTCAAGTCTAATAAACATTTCTGGACTTCTTTTTCCTCCTGTTGCTTAGCTGAACATGCTGTGCAGAAGCCACACACTGGGACGTGTTATTAGCCGCTGGAGACAGCATGACTGATGTTTATAGCAGTCTGTTATACAAGAGGATTATTATTATTGTTATTGTTGTTTGTGTGCATGAATTTCTATTAAAATCTGGTCTATGAAATCTGATTATGGGCTCTTTTATGTCGGGCGGTAATCAGAGAGACCACCCTGTGAGCAGCAAAGGTTGCTATGAAAGTATTTCCAAGAATGGCATATGGTGATCCTTTTTACTGTGGGATGGAATTAAAGTCCTGATTCTGGCTCAGATTTGTGAAGAATATATTAGTATTGCATCTGAAAAATAATATGCATCTCATTTTTCTTAAAGAGAACCCGAGGTGGGATTTAACCACTTCACCACTGAGGGGTTTTACCCCCTGAGCACCAGAGCAATTTTCACCTTTCAGCGCTCCTTCCATTCATTCGTCTATAACTTTATTATTACTTATCGCAATGAAATGAACTATATCTTGTTTTTTTCGCCACCAATTAGGCTTTCTTTAGGTGGGACATTATGCCAAGAATTATTTTTTTCTAAATGTGTTTTAATGGGAAAATAGGAAAAATGTGGGGAAAAAAATAATTATTTTTCAGTTTTCAGCCATTATAGTTTTTAAATAATGCATGCTACTGTAATTAAAACCCATGAAACGTATTTGCCCTTTTGTCCCGGTTATAAAACCATTTAAATTATGTCCCTATCACAATGTTTGGCGCCAATATTTTATTTGGAAATAAAGGTGCATTTTTTTCAGTTTTGCGTCCATCCCTAATTACAAGCCCATAGTTTATAAAGTAACAGTGTTATACCCTCTTGACATAAATATTTAAAAAGTTCAGTCCCTAAGGTAACTATTTATGTATTTTTTTTAATTGTAAATTTTTTAATTTTTTTTTAATTACAAAAAAAAAAAAAATGGGGAGTGTGGGAGGTAATGAGTTAATTTTATGTGTAAAAGTCATTTATTTGTATGTGAAAAATGTGTAGGGTGTAGTTTACTATTTGGCCACAAGATGGCCACAGTAACTTTTTGTTTTAATGCGACCTCCAAGCTTCCTTCCGGAAGCTTGGAGGAAGAATAAGGAGGCTGGACACGTGAGTTTTTTCTCACAATGATCGCGCTGCCCATAGGAGAGCAGCTGATCATTGCGGGGCTTAGATCAACGAACGGGAATGGATTTTCCCGTTCATTGATCTCTGGGCGAGCGGGCGGCGGCGTGTTTACTAGCGGCGGGCGGCGTGTTTACGAGCGGGAGCGCGGGCAGCGTCGGGAACGCGGAAAGTACGTGTTTCTCCGTCCCTGGTTTTTAAAGGATGGAAAAAGGGGCGGAGAAATACGTACGCGCGGGGGTAAAGTGGTTAATTATGTTAGTGGGGCACAGAGGCTGGTTGTGCACACTAACACCAGCCTCTGTTGCCCCATGGTGTGCCTCCAGGACCCCCCTGCGCGCCGCTAAACCCCCCGCAGTGCTGGCGACACGCAGCGTGTCGCCAGCACAATGTTTACCTATGCGCTGTCCCCGCCTCCTCCGTATCGGCGCTACCCACCTTCCCTCCAATCAGCCAGCACTGCGGGGGGTTTAGCGGCGCGCAGGGGGGTCCTGGAGGCACACCATGGGGCAACAGAGGCTGGCGTTCGTGTGCACAACCAGCCTCTGTGCCCCACTAACATAATTAAATCCCACCTCGGGTTCTCTTTAAAGGAATACTATCAATGCCCAAGTGTTCTAAAATGACAAAGTACAAAAAATGTCTAAGTAGCTGTGTAAACATTTTGCTACTATTCATGTTAAATATCAGTGAGAAAAGCTATAATTCATTGTGTAGATTTTAGCTACGTTTGGAATGTCTCATTTGCAGAGGTGAATCCCTGCAGTTTAACATGCTAATAACAGTGTAATATTGAAGCAGATTATTTGAAAACAGGTATCAGGTGTCACACACTACAGCATTACAAATGTTTATGATGCACATAAGATACATTTCCTCTGCTCTCTGTGAGAGGAAGATCTGCCTGTCTCTGACTGAGCTCTCTGCACACACAGGGTTATCAGATACACTGTGAGGGAATTCCCCCCTCTCCTAATGGCTCATTCTGCCATCAGAATTACAGCAGACTGCCTTCAGAGAATTGTGAAAGGAATTAGATAACAGTAAACAAAGAGATAAGGATTCAAATGTATACACCAGTACTTAGCAGCACTTGCCAAACACTTCCTATCTCAATTGAAAAAAAAAAAAGCATGTTAATTGATAGTGTCCCTTTAAGTAGAAACACTACTTTTTGCTGCATGAAAAGGTTAACTACTTTCCTTACTGCATCATCAGTCTTCATCTGCAACTTGGTAATATCCAACACACGGCTTAATCCTCTACCCCCTCAGCCGTAGCCCTTTAAAGGACACCTGAAGTGAGAGGGATATGGAGCCTGACATATTTATTTCCTTTTAAAAATGCACACTGCGTGGCTGTCCTGCTGATCTTCTGCCCCTAATACTTTTAGCTTTAGCCCCTGAACAAGCATATACAGATTAGATGTCTGTGACATTATTGTCAGATCTGACAAGATTAGCTGCATACTTGCTTCTGGTGTGATTCAGACACTACTGCGGCCAAATAGATAAGCAGGGCTGGTATTGTTTAGAAGGAAATAAATATGGTAGCCTCCATATTCTTCTTACTTCAGTTGTCCTTTAAGTCATGTGACACTGCCCATGTGACACTTCCCATGTGATAGGGAGCCTGGAATGGCACTCAGTCACTAGTAGCGAAATAGGTCATTTGGGCTCAGTCCGTGACCCAGAAATTGGATGCCAACATAGGCACCAATGCACATTTCTTTAATTAAATTAAATAGTGGCTAAGGTCAATAATTCGGGTGCTAGAGGCTAGCGGCGTTTAATGTGGGTGTAGCCCAGGAGATTGGCTTCTGTCTAGCCAAATTTCAGGTAGTGACAGAGATTGCGGCTGTAGCGATGGTAAAGTTTGGCTACTGTGTGTAGCTGAAGTCTAGGTAGCAGTGGTAGATTGCAGTGTGTATAACTGTTAGACGAAGGTAGGGGGGTAAGTTAGTGTTAGGCTAGGTAAGGAATAGGTTTGAATTAGGCATAGGCAGAGGGTAGGTTATTTTCAGGCATGAAAAGGGAGGAGGTAAGTGTGTGGTTAGGATTAGACTAGGGGTGTTTAATGAGGTGCAAATAATTCTGCATTAATGCAAGTTTATGCAAATTTTGCGATTAAATTCATGCAGCTTGAAAATGGACCAATCAGATTCCACCTTGGTGAGATTTGCTTGGTCCATTATGCATACATTTGCATACAACATTTTCATAACCCTGCATCAACTCAGAATTGTTTGCATCTCACTGGCCATCACTACTCACTAGTAAGGACTAGAGGTGCAGACCAGTTAGGTCTCCGATCCTCCCCCACTCGGTCTACGTCACTGCAGTCCCCCGGCCCCCCCCCCCCCCATCCCCGATTCCTTCAAGGACCACTGCACATTTGAAGCAAATAACATCATGCAAGCTGTCACTGGAATGACACTAAATCTGTACGTGTTAATAAAAGGTGCACTTCTATATGCTGTGTTTTTTGTTGCTGTTTTAATTTCCGCATCATACATACTCCCCATTGCTCTGCCAGTATTTTAGATTTACCATTGACTCATTACACCTAGAGAAGGAAACCGCTCCACAGACTTAAAGAGGAACTGTAACCCAGGAACGGACTTCTTCCCAATCAGTAGCTGATACCCCCTTTCCCATGAGAAATCTTTTCCTTTTCTTGAAATGATCATCAGGGGGTCTGTATGGCTGATATTTTGGTGAAACCCCTCCTACAGTGTGATGTCAGGACCATGGTCCTGACAGTTTCCAGTCTAGGGGCCTGATTCACAAAGCGGTGCTAACAGTTACCACGCTGGTGAAAAGCCCTTTATCACGCCTAAACTCAGTTTAGGCATGATAAGTATAGGCATGATAAGTTTAGGGGCTCGATTCACAAAGCGGTGATAACCCAGTTATCACGCCTAAAAGACTTTAGGCGTGATGACCTTTTTACCACTGAGTTATCACCGATTTTTCCTGCTCTTCGCGCGAAGTTACCGCGCGTAAGCGCGTACGCGCGTGAGAGCGCGCGCAAAGTCCCATAGGGCTTAATGGGAGCTTCGCGCGAAGCGTCGGGTGTTGCGCGCGCGCGTACGCGCGTACGCGCGGCAACTTCGCGCGAGTTTCTTCTTATCATGCCTAAAGTGACTTTAGGCGTGATAAGGGCCTTTTCACCATGGTGCTAACACTTTGCACCGCTTTGTGAATCGAGCCCTAGGTGTGATAAGTTTAGGCATGATAAATTTAGGTGTGATAAGTTTAGGCATGATAAGTTTAGGTGTGATAAGTTTAGGCATGATAAGTTTAGGTGTGATAAGTTTAGGCATGATAAGTTTAAGCACCAACTGTGTTAGCACCGCAGTGCACAGCTGATCAAAAGTTTTGCGCTAGCAAAGTCTGGTGCACTTCGCATAGAGTTTAATGGCGCTGCTTTGCGTGCGGGACTTTGCACGCTATCTACACTTATCTAAACTTAGCATGCCTAAACTTATCACACCTAAACTTATCACGCCTAAACTGGCTTTTCACCAGCGTGGTGCAATGGTTATCACGCCTAAAGTCTCTAACTGGGTTAGCACCGCTTTGTAAATCGAGCCCTATGAACCTCATTGCACTGTGGGAAATAATAGCTGTTTTCAACTGACAAGCATGCAGTACCTCCATCTATGCATATATAAACAACCTTTCAGCCTATCACATTGCTAATGAGTGTGTTTATACAGTACATAATGGCAGTTGGTGCTGTCATGTGATTTGTTTGATCAGCTCTGATTTGCTGTGATCACATCCTGCTTTAGCACATGATCATGACTAGCAAATCTGAGACTTCCATACCTATCACCTGACCAAACTGATCACATGCTTCTCCATGAGTTCTCATAGACATGAGCATCACTAATTACAACCTATGGTGGCGTCGTTTTCAACAGGGCTCCTCTTGCGCCCTGCTTTGGTAGAGGATAGAGGGGCCTGGTGTGCTGTGGTCCACGGGGTCGCAAAGAGTCCGACACCACTGAATAGAGACTGAACATCAACATGAGTTATTTCTCTTTGCCTTGCTCTATAAAAAGAAGTTTGAAGTATAAATTAAAAAAAACCAGATACTCACCTGTGGAGAGGGAAGGCTCTGGGTCCTATCGAGTCTTCCCATTCCTTCTATGGTGCCCGCATTCCAGCGCTGCATCCCCCATTAGCTATTTCCGACCAAAAGGTGGGAGACTGCTCTCCCTGCCCCTGCGGGAGGCTTCGGCAATCTTCGGGAGCCTGAGTGCTCCCAAAGCAGAGACGCACTGCTCTGTCCTATTTTCTTGCGCACTCACGCATGCGCAGTACAGAGCGGCCTGTCTTGGGGTGCACTAGGGCCCCCGAAGACTGCCGAAGCCTCCCACAGCGGCAGAGAGAGCAGTCTCCCACCCATCGGTCAGACACTGCTAACGGGGGCTCCAGCGCTGAAGCGCATGCACCATGAGGAGAACGGGTAGGCTCTGCAGAGTTCCCCAACCCTGTCCTCAAGGCCCACCAACAGTACATGTTTTGCAGGAAACCACAGGTGAGGTAAATAGTGTCTCAGCAGAGCTAATTAACTACCTCTGTGGATTTATATAAAACATGCACTGTTGGGGGCCTTGAGGACAGGGTTTGGGAACACTGCTCTATAGGACCCAGAGCCTTCCCTTTCCTTAGGTGAGTATCTGTTTTTTTATTTACACTTCAGACTCACTTTAACCCCCTTGCCGTTACAATTCTGGCGGCAAGCGAGCAGCGCAGCACTTTTTAAAAAAAATTTTTTTTAAATCATGTAGCGAGCCGAGGGCGATCAGAGTAAGCAGGAAATCCCATTCAGAACGGGATTTCCTGCTGGGCTTCCCCGGTCGCCATGGCGACCGGGTGGGATGACGTCACCGACGTCATGGACGTCAGAGGGAATCCCGATCCACCCCTCAGCGCTGCCTGGCACTGATTGGCCAGGCTGCGCAAGGGGTCTGGAGGGGGGGGGGAGCGGCGCGGCGGGTAGCGGCGAATCGGCGGCGAGCGGCGGCGAGCGGAAACGGCACGCAGCTAGCAAAGTGCTAGCTGCGTGCAGGAAGAAAAATTGTGAAAATCGGCCCAGCGGGGCCTGAGAAATCCTCCTACGCAGGTTACCCCGAGCTGAGCTCAGGATAACCGGCAAGGAGGTTAAAGGATACCCGAGGTGACATGTGACATGATAAGATAGACATGGGTAAGTACAGTGCCTAGCACACTTATAACTATGCTGTGTTCCTTTTTTTCTTTCTTTGCCTGAAAGAGTTAAATATCATGTATGTAAGTGGCTGACTCAGTCCTGACTCAGACAGGAAGTGACTACAGTGTGACCTTCACTGATAAGAAATTACAACTATAAAAGACTTTCCTAGCAGAAAATGGCTTCTGAGAGCAGGAAAGAGGTAAAAATGGTGAATAGCTCATAGATTTTAGCTCTGGCATACTTCAATGAATGTGTCATTGACAAAAAACAATAAAACAGTTAAAACTTAAAAAAAGTAAATTTAAACATAAAAAAAAATGTGGAATGTCTTAAAAAGTCATTTCTAGGAGAAGGAAGATAGATACAATTGCTTATTTCATTAGTTTATTTTTTCTTCTGGTGTCCTTTAAGTATGCATGTATGTTATAAGCAGGGGAAGTGCGGATCAGCTGATTTCGGCGCGCGGCTCAGAGAGCCGAGCACCGAAACTGGGCGCCCCTGTCTATCAGGTCCCTAACTTGCAATGCTATGCTGCGCGGGGCGCGTAACGGTAATTCGGGGCTCTGGCGGCTGCCAGACCGCTAATTACATCTCCCTCCGAGTTGCGACAATTTGGATGGGGAATAGTATTTAACGCCGCCTCGGAATTTAGCGGCAGCAATGAGAGCCGTCATTCTGCTCTCCCCGCGCCGAACCGAGATGCACCCGGGAAAGAGGCCTTCTTTGCATTGTGTCTTCAATCTTGGGGTGGCCATGTGCCATCAGGCTCGGAGCACAGGCAGAAATGAGGCCAGCCGTGTGCTCTGTGGTCATCTGCTAGGCACACAGGATTCTGTCTCGGAGCGCAGAGTGTGATTGCTGCCAGCTTTATCCCAGAATGGAGCTGTGTTTAGAGAGACTTGGATGAAGCCTCTCTAGGAAGCTTGCCAGCTCTTTAATCAGCCTGTTTTCGTAATAAATCTAACTTCTTAAACAATAGAAGCGAGAGAGTCTCGCTCCTCTGAGAAGCAGCGTCTGAAGACTGGAGAATGCAGCAACAGCCGAGCAGATCTACCAGAAAAACAGCAGAGCAGGTTTATTAAAGCAAATCTGTAGTGATAAAAAAGCAGGTACTTACCTATGGAGAAAGAAGGCTCTGGATCCTATTGAGTCTCCCTGTCCCCTCTCGGTGGTCTCAATCCCCCCCCCCCCCGTCCCTTGGTGAACTTACGTGGAATGAGCCCTCGGAAGCAGGGGCAGCTCCAGGGGGGCTCACGGGTGCTGTGTAGAACCCCCCCAGAAAGGCCATAGCATCTCCAAAGCTCCCCCTGGAAGTGTTGGGCAGCCCGGAGGAGAGGTGACTAGCAGCAGCCAGCCCGGTGAGAGTCACTCACCTCTCCGATCGCCTCCCGCTTCCTCTTCCCCTTTGTCATCAGCCACCACTGTGTATCTGTCTCTGGAGCCAGCATTTCCTATCATGTGATTCGCTGGTAATGGTAATGACCAGTCACCTCACATGATAGAAAACGCCGACTGCAGAAACAGATACACAGTGGCAGCAGATAAAGAAGGGAAAGAGGAGGCAGGAGGCGAGTGGAGAGGTGAGTTTACTGGCAGTGCTGCTGGGGGGGGGAGGCATCTGGCCACCTACACTACAAGTTGGTTGAATACATGCACGGGGGGGGGGGGGGGGGTGGAAGCACTGGAGCAAAGGGACCAGGAGGGGACAGGGAAGGCTCAATAGCATCAAGAGCCTTCCCACTCCATAGGTAAGTATCTGCCTTTTTTTACTCGCTTTAGTTTTACTTTAGAGTCAGTACAAGGAACATCAGAGCAAAAGTGGAGCAGAGGATCAGAGTAAACCAGTCGTCAGAGCCCTTGCTCTTTGCTCTCTGGGCTCCACATTTGTACAGATTTGCTGTGCATTTTCCTTGCACTGGTGTTGATGAAATCTTTCCCTTAAGATTTGTGCCCCGCTCCAATTGTGCATCAGTTTAGCTCAGTTTTTCCTGTCTGGATTTGACAAATCCGTCTTGCCGTATGGGAAACCAGAGCAGAACTTGAGCAAGAACATATTCTGATTGCTCTGTCAACTGCTCGACCGCTCAGTACTGCACATGCGCAGGACACTCCCGCCAACGGGGGTGCGATCGAGGACACGTGGCCAGGGCTGTACAGACGCAGTGGCCATAGACTGGCTGAGTTGCTGGAAAGGAAAGTGGGTCGTTGTAGGGAACCGGAGGATCGGTTTGTCCCAGAGCAGGCACAGGGCGGCTCTACAAGGAGGAAAACAAAAGGGACATGAAATCACGTCTAGTGAACAATGGCACCGGTTAAATAATGGCGCCCCCTTCTGCCCGATATTTGTTTAAAACAATATTTATCGTTTTAACGGCGCAGACCTTGTGAACGTAATTTATTGTTTTAAAACCTGCTTTTTTTTTGTTCTGCCTGAACGTTATTTATCGTTTTAAGCCCTGCTTTGCTGCCATTTGGAAAATGTCTGCCCACCGACTTTAATGTTTATTAGCACAGCCCCCTTAAAAGATAGAAACACCAAGTTTGCAGGGAATGTTAAGAAGAACAGTGGGAACAAGAGGATAACATTTTTTTCAAAAAGACCTTATATTTTTTGAGAAAATCGATTTTAAAAATCTCCTTCTGACCGTGGGAAAATTAAACGCCTGCCGACTTTAGCGGTTAATAGCAAAGCCCCCTTAAATGCCAGAAACACCAAATTTGCAGGGTATGTTAAGAAGAACAGATGAATTTTTTTTTCAAAAAGACCTTATACTTTTTGAGAAAATCGATTTCAAAAGTTCAAAGAAAAAAAACGATACATTTAAATGCCGCTGGTCAAAGACAGAGTGTGGGAAATATTTCCCAGCAGTTAATAGCAAAGGCCCCTTACATCCTAGCAACACCAAATTTGCAGGATTTGTTAAAAAGAAATAAAAAATGTTTTTTTTATTTTTGGGGAATGTTCTGAGTGTTGGAAATCTAAAATGTGAAAAAAAATGACGACCCCTCTCCCCCCGAGCCCCCTCATACCATGGACCATGCTGGTATAGCTTAGGGTGCGAAGCCTCTGCATTCTGGCTATCCCAGCCTGCATGGGGGACAAGGGGTAACAGAGCCTCCAGAGGGGGGACCCCACATCGTTTTTTTTTTTAATTTCCCACCATCTGAACAACTAAAAAAACGACGTGGGGTCCCCCCTCTGGAGGCTCTGTTACCCCTTGTCCCCCATGCAGGCTGGGATAGCCAGAATTTTTTTCCTCTTGTTCCCACTGTTCTTCTTAACATTCCCTGCAAATTTGGTGTTTCTGGCATTTAAGGGGGGCTTTGCTATTAACCGCTTAAGTCGGCAGGCGTTTAATTTTCCCACAGTCAGAAGGTGAATTTTAAAATCGATTTTCTCGAAAACTATAAGGTCTTTTTGAAAAAAAAATTTCCTCTTGTTCCCAATTTTCTTCTTATCATAACCTGCAAATTTGGTGTTTCTATCTTTTAAGGGGGCTGTGCTATTAAACGTTAAAGTCGGCGGCCAGACATTTTCCAAACGGCAACAAAGCAGGGCTTAAAACGATAAATATCGTTCAGGCAAGACAAAAAAAAGCAGATTTTAAAAGGATAAATAACGTTTTGACGGTCGGCGCCATTTTTAACTTTATAAAACGATAAATATCGTTTAATAATGATTTTCAATGAGGCACCATTTTTATAGCGCCCGCGCCTGGCGCCATTTTTCCCTGCTCCCCATGAAATCAGATGCAAATTATGAAAAAATTGTTCAGTGGAATCTGGGAGGAAAAGGTCTTATATAAACCTCGAGCCATTGACGTTAAATGCTGCAGCCAGCTATCACTCCTCCCCTCTCCATTGAGCATTACATGCTGTTCAGCAAGTAGCCAAACAGTGTGTTTGAACAACTCTCACCCCGAAACTGCCACACAAAACAATTAGTGAAGATAGTTTCTAGTAACTAAGATTTAAAGTAAACCTGCTGGGGAGAATTCCACATAGTTATAGGAAGTATTTCTGAACTGAAAGCAGGAAAATTACCATATAAGTGGGTATGCTCAATAATTTACTGCATTCTACTATAATGCTGACCTGAACTCGGAACTTCCTATCTGCTCTAAAAGATAAACAAAATCATGATCATTTTTAAAGAAAAACATTTCTTTGTTACAGCTGATACAAATCCTGCAATAAATCTCCAGTGTGTCTTCTTCCTGCTTTTATGGAAGCAGACATAGCAGACGTCCTGTGTTTACAAGTCAGCTGCTCTGTTGAGGCAGCCAGCTGACACAGCTGAGAGATCAAATGACAACTTGTAAATAGTCACAGATGAGGGGGTATAAGACAGATTAAACTCTCTAAATACATACCAGGAGCATTTCTCTCTGTTTTCCTTCTGACCTGAGCAGGGGCGCAGGGGTCACGGTCGCAGCAGTCGCCTGTGCGAACGGGCCCACTTTTCCTCCCCACATGCTGCCACTGGGGGGGGGGCCATCAAACACTCACTTCACCACGATCCACGTGCTGCATCTACAAATTTCTTCCTGTCCTGCGTTCCAGCTCACAGTAAGAGTGCCCCCTAGGGGCCCCTAGGGGCGCTTTTACTGTGAGATGGAACGCAAGAACAGGACGAAGTAAGTAGATGCAGCGCGTGGATCATGGCAAAGTGAGTATTTGAGGACTGCTCAGCCGCTGCTAGTCCTGCTGATGCGTCCTCCCTCCACCTGGCTACCCTCACTACCTATACTGAGGTACCTATTCCTGACTATCTATACTGAGGCATCTAATCCTGGCTATCTATACTGAGGCATCTAATCCTAGCTATCTATACTGAGACATCTAATCCTGACTATCTATACTGAGCCATCTAATCCTGGCTATCTATACTGAGGCATCTAATCCTAGCTATCCATACTGAGGTACCTATTCCTGACTATCTATACTGAGGCACCTAATCCTGGCTATCTATACTGAGGTACCTATTCCTGACTATCTATACTAAGGCATCTAATCCTGGCTATTTTTGCTGAGGCATCTAATCCTAGCTATCTATACCGAGGTACCTATTCCTGACTATCTATACTGGGGCATCTAATCCTAGCTATCTATACCGAGGTACCTATTCCTGACTATCTATACTGGGGCATCTAATCCTAGCTATCTATACCGAGGCACCTATCCCTGACTACCTATACAGAGGCATCTAATCCTGGCTATCTATACTGAGGTACCTATTCCTGACTATCTATACTGGGGCATCTAATCCTAGCTATCTATACCGAGGCACCTATCCCTGACTACCTATACAGAGGCATCTAATCCTGGCTATCTATACTGAGGTACCTATTCCTGACTATCTATACTGAGGCATCTAATCCTGGCTATCTATACTGAGGTACCTATTCCTGGCTATCTATACTGAGGCATCTAATCCTGGCTATCTATACTGAGGTACCTATTCCTGGCTATCTATACTGAGGCATCTAATCCTAGCTATCTATACCGAGGTACCTATTCCTGACTATCTATACTGGGGCATCTAATCCTAGCTATCTATACCGAGGCACCTATCCCTGACTACCTATACAGAGGCATCTAATCCTGGCTATCTATACTGAGGTACCTATTCCTGACTATCTATACTGAGGCATCTAATCCTGACTACCTATACTGAGGCATCTAATCCTAGCTATCTATACTGAGGCATCTAATCCTGGCTATCTTTACTGAGGCATCTAATCCTGGCTATCTATACTGAGGCATCAAATCCTGGCTATCTATACTGAGGTACCTATTCCTGGCTATCTATACTGAAGCATCTAATCCTAGCTATCCATACTGAGGCATCTAATCCTAGCTATCCATACTGAGGTACCTATTCCTGACTATCTATACTGAGGCATCTAATCCTGGTTATTTTTGCTGAGGCATCTAATCCTAGCTATCTATACTGAGGTACCTATTCCTGACTATCTATACTGGGGCATCTAATCGTGGCTATCTTTACTGAGGCATCTAATCCTGGCTATTTTTGCTGAGGCATCTAATCCTGGCTATCTATACTGATGTACCTATTCCTGGCTATCTATACTGAGGCATCTAATCCTGGCTATCTATACCGAGGTACCTATTCCTGACTATCTATACTGAGGCATCTAATCCTGGCTATTTTTACTGAGGCATCTAATCCTAGCTATCTATACGAAGGTACCTATTCCTGGCTATCTATACTGAGGTACCTATTCCTGACTATCTATACTGAGGCATCTAATCCTGGCTATTTTTACTGAGGCATCTAATCCTGGCTATCTATACTGAGGAATCTAATCCTGGCTATTTTTGCTGAGGCATCTAATCCTGGCTATCTATACTGATGTACCTATTCCTGACTATCTATACTGAGGCATCTAATCCTGGCTATCTTTACTGAGGCATCTAATCCTAGATATCTATACTGATGTACCTATTCCTGACTATCTATAATGAGGTATCTAATCCTAGCTATCTATACTGAGGCATCTAGTCCTGGCTATCTATACTGAGGTATCTAATCCTAGCTATCTATACTGAGGTACCTGCCAGGAACCGGCCCCGCGGCACGCCTGCAGATACGGTTCCCGACTGCGGGTTTGACCAGATCGAGAGGGGAAGCAGCCTTATTCGAGCTAACACAAGGCTGTAACCCCTCAAAACACTTCTCACTGCCACCACTAGCTGCTGCTAAACACTTCAACAATTCCCACTCTGCTGTCGAGTAGCCTGCACGCAGTCCGGCGCTTTCGTATTCGGGTCAGCTGTTGCGCTTTAGGCCAAATACGGGAACGCCACACACAATACAATCACACAGTAGCAAGGCACAATCAGGCACTGAACTTGTAACGCAAATTACACTGCAGTCTCTCCAGACTATGAGTTTCGGCTAGTACAGCAGAAGTCAAACTTATTAAATAAAGATTTAATATTCCAGAAAAAAGTGGAACAGTGCAGACAAGAATATATACAAAAAAAATTACAAAACAAAGTAAAAATTACAAAGATACACAAGACAGTTTGCATAAGAATAAAACGGGAATAAACGTTACCAGTACGAGGTCTAACTTGGTCGTGGGAAGACACAAATTTCTGATTCGCTCAGGATCATCTCTAGCTATGGGCTACCTCCAAGAGAAGATGTTTTTAGGCATCTGGCCCTGCCTTTTATGCTGGGAGATATGCCTTGAGGCTGCAAGCCCGTTTGGAAGGGGAGGAACTAGTTTTTATTAACTTTCCAGACATTTCCCATCTGCCCATAGATCTAATTTTCACAGGTAAAATTGTATTTTAACACACACATCTAAAGACCTCTGAGTAAGAGCTTCCTGGCTGGCCTAGCGTTCTTTAACATTCCAGCAAGCTGTCATATGTAAATTCCTGGCTCCTGTGCTGGTTTGATCTGCATCAAAGCGCACTGCAGCCAGTCCAGGTGTGAATTCTGGACAATGGCTGGCTAATAGTCTAATTACCAGTTTCCTTGTTATAGGCACTCTAGACTTCCTTACTACAAGTTACAGGTGACAATCGCTCCACAGCAAAATACACATCCGAGACAGTATTTCATAGCAGACCAAAGGTAAGTACATGACTAGCTATTGGCCTAATTATCCATATCCTTGCCAGAGGCTAGCAAACCAATTTAGCATTTCCTGCTCCTACTATTCACAAGAGTTAACCTTTAGATGCAAATGTACTATGACAGTATGTCATAGCTCCACACATGTGAGGTAGACAAACAAGATGGAGGCTACCTTAGATACTAATCAAAAACGGTACCCATGTTCTGCATATTACCGTACATATCATCATCATCATCATCACCACATATATCATTACAGTACCTATTCCTGACTATCTATACTGAGGCATCTAATCCTGGCTACCTATACTGAGGTACCTATTCCTGACTATGTATACTGAGGCACCTATTCCTGACTATGTATACTGAGGCATCTAATCCTGGCTATCTATACTGAGGCACCTATTCCTGACTATGTATACTGAGGCATCTAATCCTGGCTATCTATACTGAGGTACCTATTCCTGACTATGTATGCTGAGGCATCTAATCCTGGCTATCTATACTGAGGCATCTAATCCTGGCTATCTATACTGAGGTACCTATTCCTAGCTATCTATACTGAGGTACCTATTCCTGGCTATCTATACTGAGGCATCTAATCCTGACTATCTATACTGAGGAATCTAATCCTGACTATCTATACTGAGGCATCAAATCCTGGCTATCTATACTGAGACATCTAATCCTGGCTATCTATACTGAGCAGGGCTGGATTACCGACCAGGCAACAAAAGCAGTCGCTTGGGGCCCCATTCAGAGTCAAAGGGGCCCCATCAGCACATAAACCAGCCCTCGCCATCCTGTCAGCGGTGGCTGGATGGTATAATGGTTAAAGGAACTCTGAGCAGTGCAGTAACTATGGAAAGATGCATATCATTTTAAAGCTCTCTTTCTCCTCTTTCCAATGATATATAAACGGCTGCTGTCAGGAACCGGCCCGCGGCACGCCTGCGTATACGGTTCCCGACTGCGGGTTTGACCAGATTGAGAGGGGAAGCAGCCTTAGTCAAGCTAAAACAAGGCTGGGACCCCTCAGAACACCTCTCACTGCCACCACTAGCGGTTCGCTAGACACTTTCACTCTGCTGTCGAGTCCTCAGCGCGCACTCCGCGTTTTCGTATTTGGGTCAGCTTTGCGCTTAGGCCAAATACGGGAACGCCACGCACCCACACACACACACAGTTGCAATCTTACACTGTCGTGAAGCAAAGACCCACTAACAGTCGTTCCAAACGATACTGTTAGCCACTCTGCTGTCGCTACTCGCACTGGCGTTGGTCGTACGTTGGGTCAGCTGCGCGCTTAGGCCAACGTATGACAAACGCCCCCACACACAATGCAATTACAATTTCATACGGTAGTGTCGCTCAAGCGTACAATTAGGCATGAACTTATACACGGTTACACTTCAGTCTCTTCTAGGCTATGAGTGTTAGTTTAGTACGGCAGAAGTCAAACTTATTAAATAATAATTTAATATTCTAGAAAAACATAGAACAATGCAGAACTTAATATATACAAAAAGATTACAAAAAACAAAGTAAAAATAGTTACAAGATAAAAGTTACAAAGATAACACACACGGATATTTGCGTAAAATAAAAATGGGGATTAAAAAAAACGTTACCAGCTTAGGTTAGAACGTTGTTTGACGGGAGGACGCCGGTTCGACCAGGAGTCGCGATCCTCCCTAGCTATTCGCTACCTCCGAGAGAAGACAGTCACTAGGCATCCGCCTCTGCTTTTTATACTCTGAGCTACGCCTGTAGGCTGCAACTTCCTTGGGGAGGGGAGGAACTAGGTTTTAATTAAATCTCAGACATATTCCATTTCCAGGTAAAAGTCCATACATCAAAGATTGTGAAGTGAGCCTTTCAACTCCAGGTGAAAACTTGATTACGGCTTTTTCCTGTCTCAGTTCTCAGACATAAATGGGATTTCCAGAGATCCACATACATGAAAAGGGTACTATAGCACCTCCACTAATGATTTAATTTCCACAGGTAAAAAATGGTATCAACAGGACTTCACCCATTTCTAATAGCCTGTCATGTACATTTCAAACGTTCCTGTGTTAGTCTCCAGACTCTGGTCCTCTGGCTTTGTGTATTGAGACAATGGGCCGTCTCCTGAGTTCAAACAGTCAGGCAGATAATCCCATTAGCACTCTCAGAGGAACTGCATACAGACTCAAAGCACCTGATATGGTCAAGACAATCACCCATTTCCTTGCCCCAAGCAACTCAAGGTAACCTGCTCCCTTCTGGCAGAAAAAAATGAAAGAATATGTTCCTGTTATCCTTAATATCATCAGCACCTCAATATATCTCCACACCTCCGCCGTTAACTTGGTGCAAGGCAGATGATCTTCCCAGATTATCCTGCCAGCACCTACATTGTTGGTTCTGCTTGACGGGACAGTCCATCAGCATTCCCATGATTGCTCCCCTTCCTATGTTGAATGGTGAAGCTATATTGTTGGAGAACCAAGCTCCATCTCAGCAATTTTTCATTGTCACCAGAAACCCGATGTAACCAACTAAGAGGGTTGTGGTCGGTGACGACCGTGAATACGCGACCATAGAGGTAGTGCTGCAGCTTTTGTAGGGCCCATACAATTGCCAAGCACTCTTTCTCTATGGTGGCGTAGGCTACCTCCCGGGGTAGCAGCTTCCGACTTAAATACAGAATCGGATGTTCTTCCCCAGTCTGGTTTACCTGGCTTAACACAGCACCCAGGCCAAAGGCTGAGGCGTCCGTCTGGACCACAAACCGTCGGCTGAAGTCTGGCGCTTGCAACACGGGAGGGCTGGCTAGGGCCCTCTTCAGAGCTGTGAATGACTGTTCACATTCTGGCGTCCAGAGAATCTGCTTGGGCAGCTTCTTTTTGGTGAGATCTGTCAATGGCTTGGCGAGGGCACTGTAGTTGGGGACAAACTTTCTATAGTACCCAGCCGTTCCTAAGAAGGACTGAATCTGTTTCTTCGTTTGGGGGGTGGGCCAGGACACAATGGCATCTACCTTCCCCGTATCTGGACGAAGCTCTCCCCCCCCCCACCACATGTCCCAGGTACTGTACCTGTTTCATGCCGATCTGACACTTGCTAGGCTTGACTGTTAGTCCTGCTGCAGTGATGCGCCCCAAAACCTGTGACAGCTGTGCTAAGTGGTCGTTCCAGTTGGCGCTAAACACGGCGATGTCATCTAGGTAGGCGACAGCGCAGTGTTCCAAACCTTCCAGGAGACCATTTACAACCCTTTGGAAGGTGGCCGGGGCGTTTTTCATTCCAAAAGGCATTACATTAAATTCAAACAGACCTGAGGGGGTGATAAAGGCAGACCTCTCCCGTGCCTCAGCTGTTAGAGGGACCTGCCAGTATCCCCGACTCAAATCCACGATTGTTAGATATTGCGCGCCCGCTAGCTTATCTAACAATTCGTCGACCCTCGGCATTGGGTAAGCATCTGACGCAGTTATCAAATTTAGTTTTCGATAATCTACACAGAACCGAGTGGTCTGGTCCCGTTTGGGTACTAGCACTACAGGTGATGCCCATGCGCTGTGCGACCGTTGGATCACCCCTAGTGACAGCATTTCCTCAATCTCCTTGCTGATGTGGGCCTGAACCTCAGGGGAGACTCTATAGGCTGACTGTCTAACCGGCTTGTTATTTCCGGTGTCAACATGGTGTACAGCCAGGCTGGTCAGACCAGGGCAGGCTGTAAAGGTACCACGGTAAAGGGTCAGCACATCAGATAGCCCAGCCTGCTGCTCTGCTGTCAACTCCGGATTGATCTGCACCTCGGCAACAGAGTCGGTTTCCTGGGTGGATGCCAGGATGTCAACCAGGGCCTCTGCTTCACCGTCCGGTAGCAAACTGCAGACAGGGAGAGCGCAAGCGGTTCTAGCATGATGTTCCTTTAACATATTTACATGGTATGTTTTCAGCTGCTTACCTCGGTCATCCAGCGCGACCACATAGGTCACATCACTAATCTTCCTATGTATGGTATAGGGCCCATCCCAAGCGGCCTGCAGCTTATTCTGTCGCATCGGGTTTAGGACCCATACCTTGAGACCTACCTCATAAACTCTCTCCCTAGCCCCGTGGTCATACCACTGCTTCTGGGTGGCCTGGGCTTGAGTCAGATTCCCTCGCACTAACCCCATCAGGGTGTCCATCTTTTCCCGGAACTTTAGAACGTATTCCACTATGGAGACCCCGGGACCCATGTCCTGCCCCTCCCAGACCTCTCGAATGAGATCGAGGGGTCCGCGTACCCTCCTCCCATATAAGAGCTCAAAGGGCGAGAACCCGGTGGATGCCTGGGGCACCTCACGATAAGCAAACAGTAAGTGGGGCAGGTATCACTCCCAGTCTCTCCCTTGCGATTCAACAAACACCCTTAGCATCTGTTTCAGAGTACCATTGAACCGCTCACATAACCCATTTGTCTGGGGGTGGTAAGGGCTGGCCATGATGTGTTCGACCTGCATTTGTTTACAGAGGCATTCCATTAGGCGCGACATGAATTGCGGGCCGTGATCGGTGAGCATTTCACGGGGAAAACCGACCCGTGAGAAAATGCGCACCAATGCGTCTGCAACCTTGTCTGCCCGTATGGAGCTCAGGGCTACAGCTTCAGGGTAGCGAGTGGCATAATCTACCACCGTAAGAATGAAACGTTTCCCTGTGCTGCTGGGTATCGCTAGCAGGGCCGGGCCGAGGCATAGGCTGGAGAGGCTCCAGCCTCAGGGCACAGTGTAAGAGGGGGCGCAGAATTCATTCAGCTGTCATTCCTAATTGTGTTTGAAGCAGAAAGAAATAAGAAAAGGGGATACATGGCAGTGACTGCAAGCCACATAACTACATATTAAGGTGTTGGGGAGGTTGTGGGCCCTGCGGCACCTCTTAGTCTAATAGCAATCAGTGTGTGATGCCTAGGGTGGGAGGGATGGAGGGGCGCACTTTGGTGTCTCAGCCTTGGGTGCTGGAGGACCTTGTCCCGGCTCTGCGAAGAGGCAAGCTGTATAATTCAACAAATAGGCCATGTCAATCATCATTTTGAGACCTATGGACTTTCATTATTCCTGTCATACCTGACATTGTAAGTGACATTTGTAATTAAAAAATATGTCTTATTTACTTGTTTGACAACACTTGGGACTAAAACCCCTCACATTTTTTTTTTCCATTTGTGCTGTATGAGGTGGCTTATATACTATCGATATTCCAGATCTATTATACTTTATTATGTAAACGTAGTTGTGTCTTTATTCAGAATTAGCAGTGCTAGGAACAGTGGCGTATCTAAGGAGCTATGGGCCCTAGGGCAAGTTTTACATTCCCTCCCTCCCCCAAGCACTCTACATATAACAATTCATATGGCGTACCAAAACCTGCCAACGACAACCCCAGTGTCAGAGGTGCAAGAAGGGGATTGGGAACAGTGTGTTAAGGATTACTACTATTCAAAGCATCTATAGAAGTGATTATTACCAGCACAGGACCTATAGAGAACTTATACTGTGAAAGAGGGTGGACCCTTTCGGGCCCCACTGGCCCAAGGGCCCTGATGTGGTCGCTACCTCTGCACCCCCTATTGCTACGCCACTGGCTAGAATTTCGAAGACATAACAACAAAAGTTGTAAGTTGTTTAGGTGATACCTTTAATGACTAACTACAAGATTTCTATGCAAGCTTTCAACATATCATGACTAGAGATGGCCCGAACCGTTCGCCGGGCGAATCTCTCTGGGCCTTGTACTACTTCCGGGTCGCTATGACCCGGAGTAGTACGCCTGTGCTGGCCCAGCGTTGTGCGTCCTATATCGCGCACCTGTTGCCGGGCACTCTCTGCGCATGAGCGTGACGTCACGCACATGCGCAGAAAGTGCCCGGCAACAGGAGCGCGATCTAGGACGCACACTGCCGGGCCATCACAGGCGTACTACTCCGAGTCATAGCGACCCGGAAGTAGTACAAGGCCCACAGATTCTGAGATGTCCGCCGGCGAACGGTTCGGGAACCATTTGCAACATCTCTAATAAGGACTTGGATTCAACTGTTTTCTCCAGCGACTAACAACCCTGGCAGATTTTCCTAAAGACTACCATATGCCATAAAAGCCTCTCTGTGCCCATCTGATGACCACAGGTAAACATTTTCTTCATGTAATGAGAATACGAGTTCAGATCCTGAATTCCCAGCAAGGTCCCTACCAAGATATGGCTCATCTGCTATTTGGGAACAATAAATAAAATATACTGGAGACAGAACAATGTCCGATTGACAAGTACAATCCATTAGTCTGTTATATTCAGATCCGGGGTTTTCTCATTCCTTGTTGTGTTAAATGTATAATGAACCATCATCCTTATAATGCTCATTACTAAAATATGAACTTGGTGCTTCCACTCTGTCTCAAGGCTATATCTTGTTAGACAGACTTATATTTAATTGAACAAACACTATTAAGTACAGAATTTCTCTAAGAAGGTCATCGGCTCTGGATGTGGAGAAGGAGAGAGACGTCCCCTTGGATGCTCTGAGGCTGCTGGGATTGATCCTAAAGATTTTCAGTTTGCGGGAAGAAAATATATATGCCATATTCATGCTATCTGTCTATGGCAGACTGTTAAATTTGCACTGACTTACATAGATAGGTCTGTATTATTCAACACTTTGGCAGAGCATTAAAATTCTTGTCTTCTTTTCAGCCGGAGATGGATATGAGTAGGACACACACAGAGGTGAATCTGTCTGCAGGAAAAGGCATAAACGGAGTGTAAAAATCACAATCCTCAATAAGGATTCTCTAGTAGATATTCATTGTTGAGTGGCTGAGTACTCAGCCTTAATTACAAGTATGCAATTGATTTAGAGATCTAGTTTTATAGGTGTTTTGCTGTGTATTGACTGTACTGATTGGTGTTTTTCAACTTTTCCATACAAATTACTCCTTAAATGGAACAGAGCACCATTTTTGGCACCCAGGGCATATCAATAGTACATTAAAAATGCATGCTAACAATGTAAGTAATTAATTAAAAAAAACTTCAATTTTTACCTCTTCTTTTTACATTTAAAAGTTTAGAAAAAGGCTTTAAAGAGACTCTGAAGTCTCCTAAAAATGAGGTTTTTACATTAAAAACCTCTTTAACCTAATTGCCCCTCCTAAAACGCTGCATCCCCGTGGCTGACAATGCCATAAATCACCCCAAATTACCTGGGGGACATCGCGGGGCTCCTTCCACATAGAGGCAGAGCTTTTGGCTGCAGCTCTGCCTCTACACCCGTCTATCAGCACAGATTGCCGCCTCTCCTCGCCCCTCTCAGTCTACCTTCACTGAGATGGGCGGGGGAGAGGCGGCAATCAGCGCTGATTGACGCGCATGGAGGCAGAGCTGCAGCCCAAAGCTCTGCCTCCATAGGGCAGCAAAATCCACGACCATGAAAGTCGTGGATTTTGCCAGGGGAATTAGGAGTGATTTATGGAGTTTTCAGCCGCGGGATGTGGCGTTTTAGGAGGGGCAATTATGTTAAAGAGGTAGAAACCTAATTTTTAGGAGACTTCAGAGTCTCTATAATTACTCTACATCTGCAGATGGCAGGGCCTCCCTGACCTCTGAAATGAAATTTCAGGCAGATAAGAACTGATGCAATTATTTTATTGCATACATTAACAGAGAGCAAACAGAAGCTTTTATCAGAAAAAGCAGGGGGGGGGGGGGGGGCATGGAAGCTCCTATAGCTTTAAGAAACCAGGAGAAACTGCAGGAAAAAATGTTTTTTTGGTTTGCTTCAACGTCATCAACTACTACCTTACAAGCGGGTGCATTTAATGCACCCTCTAAAAGTAATAATGTATCTATTCAGATGGGGTTCTGTGGCATACATAGCACTTCTGCAATATTTTCCTAATGATTTGGGCAGGGCTGGTGGTTCCATAGGGTCAAACTGGGCAATATCCAAGGGGCCCATGGCCCTAAGGGCTCCACATGTCAGGGACTGTAGCGGTCACAAGTTCACTGGCAGGGCAATTTGAAAAGGTAAATGCCCAGGGCCCCATTTTACCAAAAACCATCCCGGGCACAAGATATTGGCATTAACCAGTGGTGTGCATAAGGATCTTTGGGCCCCAGTGCAGGTTTTACATTGGGCTCCCCATGCATTCTATACATAACAATTCATATGGTGCAACAAAACCTGCCAAGGACACACTGAGTGTAAGCAGAGGAGGGGAACAGTTTGTTAATGATTACCACTATTCAAAGCATATATAGAAGTAATCGTTACCAGCATAGCATCATTGAAGAGCTAATACTGCAGTTAAGGGAGGGCACCTAGTGGACCCCTCTGCTCCAAGGCCCTCGGTGCGGTCATGACTTCTGCATCACCTATTGCTGCACCATTGGTGTTAACTTTGCAACTTTGATATTTCAAAACTTTCCCCAAAGCCCAAAATATTGTGACCCTAGCTTGTAGTACACTGTACTTTACCTTTGCAGTGCAGGCTGGTGGCATAGCCTAAATAAGCTGATGGTTTATGCTTCCTTTACAAGTGCTCCATATGCATTCTCACTCATTCTAGTGTTTCTCCTCAGTCTTCTCAGCCAGGATATCCTGTGGAGCCCTTATGGCTTGATTCCATTATGTGTCTGCAGCACAGGGCCGGGCCGAGGCATAGGCTGGAGAGGCTCCAGCCTCAGGGCGCAGTGTAGGAGGGGGCGCACAATTCATTCAGCTGTCATTCCTAATTGTGTTTGAAGCAGAAAGACATAAGAAAAGGGGATACATGGCAGTGACTGCAAGCCAGATAACTAGATATTAAGGTGTTGGGGGGGTTGTGGGCCCTGTGGCGCCTCTTAGTCTAATAGCAATCAGTGTGTGACAGCTGGGGTGGGAGGGATGGAGGGGCGCGCTTTGGTGTCTCAGCCTTGGGTGCTGGAGGACCTTGTCCCGCCTCTGATCGCTAGAGGCCCAATTATGTCAACAGCAACCCTTTGGAAGGGCTCCTCTATTATGGGTAAGGGCCTCAGTGGGGCTTTGTCGGTGTCACCTGCTTTGCCGACCCGCTGACAGGCGACACAAGACCGGCAAAAATCAGCAATATCTGTCCCAATGTGGGGCCAATAAAAATTGTGGGCAAGCCGGGATTTGGTCTTGCGGATCCCCAAGTGACCAGCCAGGGGCACCTCATGTGCTATTCTTAATAGCTGCTCCCTGTACCAGTGGGGAACAATCAACTGCCGGTCGGCCTCCTCCACTTCAGACGGCTCAGAGGGAATAACCTCTCTGTACAGTCTGCCGTGTTCCCAGTACACCCTCACTTTGTCGCCCTCCACCGGTGCCCTGTCCGCCAGACTCCTGAGCTCTTCCAGGCTGCTATCAAGTCGCACAGCCTCGGAGAACTCAGCGCTGTCGGCCACAGGCACCAGGGAGGTGGCAAACTGAGAGGCCTCTGGGTCCTCAGAGCCAGGCTCTGAAGTGGAAGAGCCCGACCCAGTGACAACAGCCCCTTCAGTGGACAATTCGTCTGCTGCAGCCCGGTGAGCACTGCGGGTCACCACTGCAGCTGACGGAGCGTTCACTGTACACATGTCATCATGCAACACATCACATGTTACATCAACATTATCTGCATTCATGGTAACAACGTGTCCTCCTCCAGGCCTGGGCACTGGAGACTCACTAGGGCTGGCTCCTAGTACACAGTCCGTAGCCCCTGGGGCCTCACCAGCACTCCCCGCTTGCACAGCATTATCACACAGTACCTTGCCAGAGTCCGGAACTTCTGCGGGGGAGGCAGGCTCCATGAGGTTTGGAGTAGGCTCATACCGGGCCACTAACCGTCCCAGGTCAGTACCCAACAAAACGTTCGTGGGGATGGCATCCGTTACCCCCACTTCTTTCATTCCGCTGCCGGCCCCCCAATCCAGGTGGACCAAGGCGGTGGGTATGGCGGGGGTGACACCCCCAACTCCTTTGACAGCCATAGTCTTGCCAGGAATGTACTCCTCAGGGTTCACAAGCTGGGGGTGCACTAGAGTCACCTCTGCTCCAGTGTCTCTTAGACCGGTGGTAACCGTATCCCCAACCGTGACAGGTTGCAGATTCTCTGCATAGCTACCTGCATTCCTGGTGGCACACAACGCATTCCGGGCCCCGCCAGAGTTTGGGGCTTCCTTCTTCTTTTCTGGGCACGTAGCACTGATGTGACCCGGTTTGTTACAGGCAAAACATCTCCGAGTGTCAACGGTGGCTGTTCTACCTCCAGGCGGCTGCGGGACTTGGCTTTGCTGGGTGCTCAGAGGAGAAGGTCTCGCAGGCTTTTCTCCCTTCCAGCTGGGCGCCGTAGTCCTTCGAAAGTCAGATGCTCGATTAGACGTGTAGGCATCAGCAACTTTTGCGGCCTCATCCACGGTCTTCGGCTCACGGTCCCGTACAAACTGCCGGACCTCAACAGGACAAGTGTGGAGGAACTGGTCTTTTATTATCAGTTCCTGCAGGGCATCAAAGGTTTCAACCGACAGTCCTTTTAACCACTGCTGGAAGGCAGTGCGCAGGTTGCAAGCATGATCCAGGTAGCTGTCATTAGGACCTCGCTGCACTGTCCTGAAACGTTTGCGATACACCTCTGGCGTGAGGTGGTATCGCGCAATAATGGCTTTCTTAATCGCCTCAAAGTCTGTTTCTTCCTCCTGGGGGAGACTCACAAACGCCTCCAGGGCCTTGCCTCTCAGCCCTGGTGTGAGATATCTTGCCCACTGCTCACGGGGCACCCCATACTGCCGACAAGTCCTTTCAAACCCCTGTAGGAAAGTGTCTATGTCAGAGTCCTTGTCCATAGCGGGGAACTTATCCAGGGGGATTCTGTGGACTCGCTCACCTTCGCGTTCTGCGGGTCCAGCAGACCGGTTCTGCTGCTGAAGTTTAGCCAGCTCCAGCTGGTGTTGCCGTTCAGCACTTTCCCTCTCGGCCTGGTGTCGCTGTGCAGCTTGTTCCCTCTCGGCCTGGAGTCTGTCCCTCTCGGCCTGGCGTCGCCGTTCAGCTCTTCCCACCTCTGCCTGTCGGTGCAGTAGGATCAGCTTTAGGCGCAGTTCAGGATCAGCCGAGTTCAGTAGCTGTAGATCAGCTTCCAGAGATGGCATTTCCCTGCTTGGTGGATCGTCCAGGACATCGTCTCCACTCGCATTCTGTGGCGGGAGCGATTCCTCCTCTGGCGTGTCGTGAGCTGCATCCGCTGACGTTGAAGCACGGGCTCGCTCTGCCTCATCATACTCCTCGAGCGCACGAACTAACTGCTCCTTAGTCTGGCCGCTCACCGTCTCGATGCCTTTGTGCTCACACAGGTTGAGTAGCATCTCTTTGTTTTGCCTTGCATAGCTGGATGCTTTCTGAGCCATCGTGTTGCAAAAAAGAAAAAGAAAAAAGGGGGGAAGGGAAAGCAAATACCAAGTGTGTATCTTTGAACAAAAAAAAAAAAACCGTATATAGATTCTGCACTGAGTAGACTTCTGTAGGCTAGTTGCTTCTATCAAGCTTCCAGCCTTTAGTACTCAGAATAGCAAGCTAAACTGCGTACTAATGTACTAAACGATGCCACCACTGCCAGCCAATTATGTCAGGAACCGGCCCGCGGCACGCCTGCGTATACGGTTCCCGACTGCGGGTTTGACCAGATTGAGAGGGGAAGCAGCCTTAGTCAAGCTAAAACAAGGCTGGGACCCCTCAGAACACCTCTCACTGCCACCACTAGCGGTTCGCTAGACACTTTCACTCTGCTGTCGAGTCCTCAGCGCGCACTCCGCGTTTTCGTATTTGGGTCAGCTTTGCGCTTAGGCCAAATACGGGAACGCCACGCACCCACACACACACACAGTTGCAATCTTACACTGTCGTGAAGCAAAGACCCACTAACAGTCGTTCCGAACGATACTGTTAGCCACTCTGCTGTCGCTACTCGCACTGGCGTTGGTCGTACGTTGGGTCAGCTGCGCGCTTAGGCCAACGTATGACAAACGCCCCCACACACAATGCAATTACAATTTCATACGGTAGTGTCGCTCAAGCGTACAATTAGGCATGAACTTATACACGGTTACACTTCAGTCTTTTCTAGGCTATGAGTGTTAGTTTAGTACGGCAGAAGTCAAACTTATTAAATAATAATTTAATATTCTAGAAAAACATAGAACAATGCAGAATTTAATATATACAAAAAGATTACAAAAAACAAAGTAAAAATAGTTACAAGATAAAAGTTACAAAGATAACACACACGGATATTTGCGTAAAATAAAAATGGGGATTAAAAAAAACGTTACCAGCTTAGGTTAGAACGTTGTTTGACGGGAGGACGCCGGTTCGACCAGGAGTCGCGATCCTCCCTAGCTATTCGCTACCTCCGAGAGAAGACAGTCACTAGGCATCCGCCTCTGCTTTTTATACTCTGAGCTACGCCTGTAGGCTGCAACTTCCTTGGGGAGGGGAGGAACTAGGTTTTAATTAAATCTCAGACATATTCCATTTCCAGGTAAAAGTCCATACATCAAAGATTGTGAAGTGAGCCTTTCAACTCCAGGTGAAAACTTGATTACGGCTTTTTCCTGTCTCAGTTCTCAGACATAAATGGGATTTCCAGAGATCCACATACATGAAAAGGGTACTATAGCACCTCCACTAATGATTTAATTTCCACAGGTAAAAAATGGTATCAACAGGACTTCACCCATTTCTAATAGCCTGTCATGTACATTTCAAACGTTCCTGTGTTAGTCTCCAGACTCTGGTCCTCTGGCTTTGTGTATTGAGACAATGGGCCGTCTCCTGAGTTCAAACAGTCAGGCAGATAATCCCATTAGCACTCTCAGAGGAACTGCATACAGACTCAAAGCACCTGATATGGTCAAGACAATCACCCATTTCCTTGCCCCAAGCAACTCAAGGTAACCTGCTCCCTTCTGGCAGAAAAAAATGAAAGAATATGTTCCTGTTATCCTTAATATCATCAGCACCTCAATATATCTCCACAGCTGCCCTATGCCTTTTAGTTTTTGATATTTTTGCGATCGCAATCGCGGCCACAGGATGACTTTTTTTCCAAAGTCAGCAGCTCAATTCAGCACAATGCAATGAAATATAAGGAACCCCGGGGGATATAATTACAAACATCATGCTGGTAGGTGTGAGGATGTAATTAATTAGTTGTGGGTATGCTTAAAGGCATACCCACAGGCACTGCTCGGAGTCCCTTTAAGGGCTCTGCCTCTGACACAGGAGACCAGGGTTCGAATCTCGGCTCTGCCTGTTCAGTAAGCCAGCACCTATTCAGTAGGAGACCTTAGGAAAGTCTCTCTAACACTGCTACTGCCTATAGGGCGCGCCCTAGTGGCTGCAGCTCTGGCGCTTTGAGTCCGCCAGGAGAAAAGCGCGATATAAATGTTATTTGTCTTGTCTTGTCTTGTCTTGTCAAATGATGCCGTGCGCTGCTGATTGTCTTCAGAGCCAGGCTCTCCTCCTAGGTCCCCCTCCTGCTACTGTGCACTCTGCCGCTGCCCATCCCTCCCTTCCCACAGAGAACCACAGCTGCAGCAAGAATGATAGCAGCAGATAGCAAACACTCACTCACCTATCCATGATCCAAGCAATAGAAATCCTGTCATCTGAAACCCATCTGTCTCTTCTACAGTGCAGCCGCTCGCTCTGAACTTCCTGATTCTCAGATCAGACAGGAAGAAGGAAGTAGTAATAGTAGTAGTAACAGAGCGGCAGCACTCTAGAGGAGACAGATGGGCTCCGGATGACGGGACCTCTATCGCTTGGATCGCAATAGGTGAATGTGAGTCATCTGGTGCTGTCAATCTCCCCCGCTGCGGCAGCCTTCTCTGCTGGACTATCGTATTCACTGGGATGGAGGCTGCATGGTGGCTGTCTAGATTGGGGGGAAATCGGTTGTTCGGTGGTGGGGGTGGTTATGTAATTCTGTCTGGGGAACGGCTTCTGGTTTGGCGGTGTCCAGAGCTTTCTGCTATTGCCAGGCTGGAGATGCAGGGGGAAAGTGCTGCTGCTGTGATATCTGGCGCCCTCTTCACAGGGGTGCCCCAGCTCCTGAGTGCAAATGTCCCAGCCATTCATCTCTCACTCTGCATTTTGCTGCTGCTATTCCCTGCATTGTGCACCCACAGAGGAAAGTGGGCTGTTACCCATAGCAACCAGTAGCTCGGCTGCCCCGGTGTGTGATTCTGATTCTATTACGACATGATGGGGGGCCCAAATCAGTTACTTTGCTTAGGGCCCCATTTAGCCTTAATCCGGCTCTGATACTGAGGCATCTAATCCTAGCTATCCATACTGAGGCATCTAATCCTAGCTATCCATACTGAGGTACCTATTCCTGGCTATCCATACTGAGGTACCTATTCCTGGCTATCTATACTGAGGCATCTAATCCTGGCTACTTATACTAGAGGCACCTACTCCTGGCTATCTATACTGAGGCATCTAATCCTGGCTATTTTTGCTGAGGCATCTAATCCTAGCTATCTATACTGAGGCATCTAATCCTGGCTATTTTTGCTGAGGCATCTAATCCTGGCTATTTTTGCTGAGGCATCTAATCCTGGCTATCTATACTGAGGTACCTATTCCTGGCTATCTATACTGAGGCACCTACTCCTGGCTATCTATACTGAGGTACCTATTCCTGGCTATCTATACTGAGGCATCTAATCCTGGCTATCTATACTGAGGCATCTAATCCTGGCTATCTATACTGAGGCATCTAATCCTAGCTATCTATACTGAGGCACCTAATCCTGGCTATCTATACTGAGGCACCTAATCCTGGCTATCTATACTGAGGTACCTATTCCTGGCTATCTATGCTGAGGCATCTAATCCTGGCTATCTATACTGAGGCACCTAATCCTGGCTATCTATACTGAGGTACCTATTCCTGGCTATCTATACTGAGGCATCTAATCCTGGCTATCTATACTGAGGTACCTATTCCTGGCTATCTATACTGAGGCACCTACTCCTGGCTATCTATACTGAGGTACCTATTCCTGGCTATCTATACTGAGGCATCTAATCCTGGCTATTTTTGCTGAGGCATCTAATCCTGGCTATCTATACTGAGGCATCTAATCCTAGCTATCTATACTGAGGCACCTAATCCTGGCTATCTATACTGAGGCACCTAATCCTGGCTATCTATACTGAGGTACCTATTCCTGGCTATCTATGCTGAGGCATCTAATCCTGGCTATCTATACTGAGGCATCTAATCCTGGCTATCTATACTGAGGCATCTAATCCTGGCTATCTATACTGAGGCACCTAATCCTGGCTATCTATACTGAGGCACCTAATCCTGGCTATCTATACTGAGGCACCTAATCCTGGCTATCTATACTGAGGCATCTAATCCTAGCTATCCATACTGAGGCATCTAATCCTGGCTATCTATACTGAGGCACCTAATCCTGGCTATCTATACTGAGGCACCTAATCCTGGCTATCTATACTGAGGTACCTATTCCTGGCTATCTATACTGAGGCATCTAATCCTGGCTATCTATACTGAGGTACCTATTCCTGGCTATCTATACTGAGGCATCTAATCCTGGCTATCTATACTGAGGCACCTAATCCTGGCTATCTATACTGAGGTACCTATTCCTGACTATCTATACTGAGGCATCTAATCCTGGTTATCTATACTGAGGCACCTAATCCTGCCTATATATACTGAGGCATCTAATCCTAGCTATCTATACTGAGGCACCTAATCCTGGCTATCTATACTGAGGCACCTAATCCTGGCTATCTATACTGAGGTACCTGTTCCTGGCTATCTATACTGAGGCATCTAATCCTGGCTATCTATACTGAGGCACCTATTCCTGGCTATCTATACTGAGGTACCTATTCCTGGCTATCTATACTGAGGCATCTAATCCTGGCTATCTATACTGAGGTACCTATTCATGGCTATCTATACTGAGGCATCTAATCCTAGCTATCTATACTGAGGCATCTAATCCTGGCTATCTATACTGAGGCATCTAATCCTAGCTATCTATACTGAGGCATCTAATCCTGGCTATCTATACTGAGGCATCTAATCCTGGCTATGTATAATGAGGCATCTAATCCTGACTATCAATACTGAGGTACCTATTCGTGGCTATCTATACTGAGGTACCTATTCCTGGCTACTTATACTAGAGGCACCTACTCCTGGCTATCAATACTGAGTCATCTACTCCTGGCTATTTAATGTCCAAATTCCGCATCAGGGCTCCGAGGTTTGTAGCTACGCCACTTGTCCTGTGCAAGAGTTCAGGTCCATTTTAACAACTGGCATCATCTTGCCACTATTCAGTACGTACTCTGCCCGTGAACCCTCTGTTTACTTTCCTGAATTTGATCAGGCTCCTTTACATGAAGCTAGTGAGCGCAGAACAAATAAAGCTTGTGTTTGTACGAAGTCACAGAGAAGATTTATAGAGCCAGTCAGGATTGTATTGAACAGACCCAGGAGTGAGGCGTTCCAAAGCAAAACGTTCTTCTTCAGTTTACTTAACAACAGAAACAAGATTTGATCAGGCCAAACAGCACACAATCTGCTAGATGGAGCAAGACTCTTGGCCAAGACAATAATTCCAGTACTGGCAGGGCCGGCGCTGAGATTGAGGCAAGCCCCGCCCCTCTGCGCTGCTGGACCCCCCAAGTGGTCACCAAGACTGCTTATGAGCATTGTAATAACTCACCTGTCCCAACGCGCTGCTAATTTCCGCTTCCTGCCTCGTCTCCATGTCTCCATGTCTTAGAACAGGTTATTTACACATATCATGTGGTGCATGAAGAAAAGGCGGGCAGCGGTGCTGAAGACGGGGCACGGGCGGAGCAGCGCACCGGGACAGGTGAGTTACACAATGCAGCAATTACATTGCGCATTGGTCCTGGGGAGCAGTCAGAAGGGAAGGGGGGGAGATACCAGGGGGCTGACATTGCTGGGGGAACCCTAGTTACCTTTGCCTGGAGGCCCCATGCTGCTTAAACTGGCCCTGCATTTCTGTCTTTTTTATACTGTACTTTAGGTAGTCTTTAATATTAGTTACAGTATGCAGAAATATTGCATTTATTATCACAACCTCAATTGAAGCACACTTAAAGAGTACCTAAGCTAAAAATCACAGGCTCTGTCTTAATGAGGATGGATGGGGGCGGTCGTGGGGAATATATACTCACCCGTGCTGACAGCTTCGAGTCACAGGTGACTTTGAGGAGTCATAGTCTTCTTGGCTATTCAGTTGCGGGCATGTTTCTGAGGACTACCGAAGCTCTTCAGAAACCTCGGCCTGTGTCGCCCTGGCCCACCCCAAGCTCGGCACCCACCATTTAGGAAGATGCTGCTGAGAAGCCAGAGCCAAAGGTGCGATCACCACCTGCCTGGTGAAAGGGTGCCAGAACAGGTAAGTATTTAACCCATTACAACAAAGAGGAAATGTGTGCATCAACCAAGTTTAACCCTAACAAATCTGGCTTTGCAAATTTGGCCTAGTTGGCTTATCATGAGGCATTGATCATGCAAATATGCATTTGCTTTCGCATGCCAAATTATGCAGGGTCAAAAACCAATACCGCAAAGCAGTTGCCCTGGGATTCATTCATGCTACATTAGCACTATCCAGGAGCGCCACGGGGAGGCTTCCCAATGCCCCCATACAACCGGGGTGCCGCGGGGCCCCAAGCTCTCTCACTGCCTGGAACCCACACAGCGGCACCCCGGAGGGGGAGGCTGGGAGGTGCAGGCGACCCCCCCCCCCCCCCCAGTGTGGCCAGCGCCGGGAAGGGCCGCCCGCACCTACCTCCCAAAATTAAAAACAGGCACTTACCTTAACGTCCATTGCATTCTGCTGCATGTGCATGACCATGGCCAGATTTGTTAGGGTTAAACTTGGTTGATGCACACGTTTCCTCTTTCTTGTAATAAGTATTTAACCCAGCAGCCCACCCATCCTCCATTATTAAGATAGAGCCTTTCATAGCTTTTTCAGTTTTAGCTTAGGTATTCTTTAAACAAGTACTTAAAGAGACACTGAAGCGGAAAAAAAATATGATATAGTGAATTGGTTGTGTACTATGAATAATTACTAGAAGATTAGCAGCAAAGAAAATATTCTCATACTTTTATTTTCAGGTATATAGTGTTTTTTCTAACATTGCATCATTCTATAATATGTGCAGATTACACAACACTCAGCATTCAAAATGAGTCTTTCAGAGCAGTCTGTGAACTAATGACCTCTCCTCTAGCAGAGGAAAGGTAAATAGTCCAGGAACAGTTGAGATAATAAAAGTCAGATAACAGCCCTCTCCACGACTAAAGGTGCCCATACACTCGTCAGATTGGCAGCAGATAGATAAGAAATGCATCTGATGATCTATCTGATGCGTTTTTTAGAACATTTTTTACCAGGATAGAATTCCAATAGATTTCAGTTTGAAATCTATTGAAATTCGATCTGATGGCATTTTTTTCCCATCAGATTTCCATTAAGGCCAATGCAAACTGATAAGCAATCTCATCAGATCGACCTAAATTTTCCACCCAGCCAGTTCGATGGAAATCCATCGAAATCGATCAAAATCGGCCATCGATCGGTCGATTGGCCAACCGATTTGCAAACGATCAATCGATCGATCAATCGGGATCAATCGGTCGGCCAGAAAATCGGCTGAGTGTATGGGCCCCTTAACTTAGTCGGAGAGCTTAATGGCTTGTTTGCATAGAGATAACAACTGGAGTTTCTAAACTCTTCCTGTACTGGAAACAATTACACTGATGTATCTGATCTTAATGTTTTATTTGTTAGCTGTACTACACATACAAATCATAATATCATAAATTTTTTTTTCGCTTCAGTGTCTCTTTAACAAACACACTTTAAAGTGGGATAAAACTCTGACATAACATTAAAAAAAAATGAGTTTTCCTACTTTTTATTACCCATACAGTTGTCATATTTGCTTTTGTGCACAAGATATATTGCTTGTTTACAAATTACAAATTCCCAAAGTACAGTTTATCTGCTCTGAAAGCTGCCATTGCATTTATTGCATAGCTGCGGAATTTATATATTAAAATCTATCTAGTGGTCACTTCTCAGCTCTTTCTGCTTCTCAGCTCAGTACAGTTCCGTTTAGGCAGTTTACTAATGTTTACTTAATGTATCTGACAAAGGAATGTAAACAAAATATAATGTTATCACCTCTTTGGATGAGGCCAGAAGCTGCCCACTAAAGCAAGGAGCTTTCCACTGAAGAACAAAGTGCTGTGTTTAAAGTGTCACCGAGACGATGTGACATGATGAGATAAACATGTGTATGTACAGTCCTAAACATATAAATAACCAGGCTGTTTACTTGTTTTATTTTGCTTCCTGAGGTAGTTTCTAGGTATGGAAGTAGCAGCTTCTGTCTTGTCCATACCTTGTCAGGAATATAGTAAACATCACTGATAAGAAAATTACAGCCATAAAGGTTTTCCTGGCAGAATACAACTTCTGAGAGCAGGGAGAGATAAAATACATGAACTATTGACCTTTTTCTAACTCTGGGACACTTAATAGGCTGCCACTGATTAGAGACCGTAAAACATTCAACCTACTTTGTAAATGTTTAAATATAAAAGAAAACCCTGGGATAGTCATTTTAGGAGTAGGACGATAAATATATTTGTTTATCGCATCAGTTTACTTTCTCTTTAACCATTTGAATGCTTTTCTGCTACATTTTGTTTTGTGGTAGTAGATTTTATGCTATAAATAATCTTTTAGAGCAAAGAGGAAATGCCAGAGGAGTTTCATGTCCCTTTAACCACTTGCCGACCGCGCACTCATAACGCGCGTCGGCAAAGTGGCAGCTGCAGGACGCGTCGCCAGCTGCAGGCTGATTAATCAGGAAGCAGCCGCTCGTGCGAGCGGCTGCTTCCTGTCAATTCACGGCGGGGGGCTCCGTGAATAGCCTGCGGGCCGCCGATGGCGGCTCGCAGGCTAAATGTAAACACAAGCGGAAATAATCCGCTTTGTTTACATTTGTACGGCGCTGCTGCGCAGCAGCGCCGTAAGGCAGATCGGCGATCCCCGGCCAATCAGCGGCCGGGGATCGCCGCCATGTGACAGGGGACGTCCCGTCACTGGCTGCACAGGACGGATAGCGTCCTGTGCAGCCCGGATCTCCAGGGGGGGCCAGGTAGGAGAGGGAGGGGGAGGATTTCGCCGCGGAGGGGGGCTTTGAGGTGCCCCCCCCCCCGCAACACCCGCAGGCAGGAGCGATCAGACCCCCCAGCACATCATCCCCCTAGTGGGGAAAAAAGGGGGGCCATCTGGTCGCTCTGCCTGCACGCTGATCTGTGCTGGGGGCTGCAGAGCCCACCCAGCACAGATCAGCTACAGCAGCGCTGGTCGTTAAGGGGGGGTAAAGGGTGGGTCCTCAAGTGGTTAACCTGTTCAGGACCATAGGCTTACACCCCCCTAGTGACCAGGCTATTTTTTACTAATTAGGGCTCTGCAGCTTTAAGTGCTCGCTGCAGAGCCTTACAAGTCAGCACACAAGTGATCCCGCCCTTTTTCTGCCCACCAACAGAGCTTTCTGTTGGTGGGCTCTAACTCCTGCTGACATGTTTGTTTATTTATATATTCATTTGTTGTTTTAGTTTTATTAAATTTCACTATTTTTTTTTTTTTCCCTGCCTACCCCGGCAGCCAATCACCGCAATCGGCTGTCATAGGCATTAGCCTATGAGAGCTGATCTCTCTTGTCACTTGTGCCTCCCCAGGGGACAGCCGAGTGACACGGCTGTCCACAGTACAGCGCTGCTGTAGGTCGCAGCGCTTTACAATGTAAATAGATGGTGGTTTCGCCATCTAACAGTCTCCTAGCGGTGACTGCCGCTGGGAGACTGATGACGAAGCGAAGCTTCGTCATTCAAGTGGGGATGTGCACGCATCGGCATGCGCAACCCCCAGCAAAACACGCCTCCAATTGGCGCTGAGCGGTCCTGAGGCTGCTACCGCGTTCACGCTAATTGGCGTGGAGCAGTCGACAAGAGGTTAAAGTGTACCAGAGATGGTACACTAGCACTAATTTATACTCATCCGGGGCTTCCTCCAGCCCCATAAGCACTATGGCTTCCCTTGCCGTCCTCTTCAGCCCCTCCATTCGGGCGGTAAACTCCTGGTAATTCATTCAGTTGCTGCCAGTTGAGCGTTTCTGCTCATGTGCAGCTTGGCCGCGCCCTCGCCGTGCTCCTGTCCCCCGGAGCATTCTAGGCGCAGAGCGCTCCAGGTGATGGGAGTGCGACGAGGGTTGCGCACATAGCCGAGCCGCGCATGAGCAGAAGGCTGCAACTTCCCAGATTACAGGGAGTCATATCGGCGGAACGGAGGGGCTGAGTAGGACCGCGAGGGCGGCCAGGGTACTTATGGGGCTGGAGGAAGCCCCAGGTAAGTATAAATTAGCGCTAGTGAACCATTTCAGCTTCACTTTAAGGTTGTCTGTAAAGAAAATGAAGAGTAATCCCATAGCTCCCAACTGTCCCTTTTTCGGAGGGACAGTCCCTCTTTCCTCCTCATTTGTCCCTCTTTCAGGAGTTTGTCCCTCTTTCTATGTAAATATATACATTTCTATACTAAAAATGTGTTTGATTGACTCTAAACTTTATTCCCAACCTTTAAATTGATATATTACTAATTTTAAATTGTTAATATGAAGGAAAATGAACCAGGATAGAAAGGACCAGTGTGGTTTGAATTATAAAACAACATATGTTTCTTATGAAATCTTTATGGTATGCATGACTAGAGGCGTGGTGAGGGCGTGGCCAGGGGTGTGGCAGGGGTGTGGCTTAAGTGTCCCTTTTTCTCATCTCAAAAAGTTGGGAGGTATGAGTAATCCCATTGTAAATGAAGGGGAATTCAGGCCAAGGACTCAGCAGTATTTCTTGTACTTAGGGTAGGTGAGATTTAGAGGAATCCATTTCCTTCTGCTACCCTTGCCCCTGCGGATGTGTCTGTTATCCTCATGTACCCTCTGAGCACACCGGAACAAGCCGCCATGTGCTCACAGCTGTTCTCAGTCTCCGCTACAGTTCAGCCATATTTTACTGTGTTTTCATGTATAACAGACATATTAGATTACATTGAAATGTACTTTTGACTGATCCTTGGCTTGGATCGCAGCTGGACCACATATTGGTTAGCACAGCTAATAAAAGCTCATCCCTGGGCACAGAGATAAAACGCCATAAAATAAAATATCGTATAGCTTTATAATCAGAGAGCTGAAATGTTTCCTGTTTCTGCAAAATGAGGTGAGCATTGACGTTTTTATCACATGACTATGGGCATCTGCCACAGGCCCCCTAGTGGCCGGACTGCTCAATGCCTCCCATTCTGTTCCAACGCACAGACAATCCAATATCGCCGATTCAATCAATGCACTGAAACTGCTGGAATTTTAGGTACAAGGCTGCCACCACCTCTGTAGAAGCACAGAGGACCTACTCTGACTATTCTAAACCTGCTAATTAAATTGTTAAAACACTCTGAGCTGATTAAAAATAATACAATACTTCAGGTAACGAATCTTCAGAAAGGCTAGGATTCTTTCTGTGGTGCTTAAAGTGAATGGGAACCATTTTATTTTTTGTATTTTGCTATAGTGGATCAATTACCTCATTCTCCTATTACATTCTGTCCCCATTTCGTTTGTTTTGCCGCAGGCTGGCCCCCAAAATCTCAGTTTATATTATTTGACTAGTTCGGTCGAATACTGTAGCTAGAGAGAGGAGGCAGAGCTTCTTTTCCCTGCTCTGTCACTCCTCCATCTTCTCCGCCCCTTGCTCCGCCCTCTCAGTCGCGCTCCCGCTGATGCGCAGCTCCCCTGCTCTCACTACTAGAGCGCGCAGCGCTGGGGGCACGTGTTCATGCGTTGCTTCCTGCTTACACACAGCGACAACACAGGCAGCGCTGCGGGGAGATAAGAGGAACATAACGAAATTACGTATGAGTCTAATGTTTATATAATTCCAAAGCGGTTTATGTTTTTATTGATTTGCTAAAAACTTTTTATACAGTTTTGCAATTATTATATACAGGTAGGGACTTGATATACACTGTGGAGGGGCAGAGTTGGCTTGATAAATGCAGGGGCGACATGACTATATACAGGGAGGGACTGTACGATATACATGGGCGGGCGTGCGCGCACATGCTCATGGCCGCGCACACAAACGTCTCATTGTCTCGCGCTATTTTATCGGCGCTTGAGACAGTAAGATATTTGGAAGGAAGAGGCTGCCGACCCGGAAGATAAAGCAAAGGTCGGCAGCCATGAGCTAAATGAGCTAAAGTTTTTTTTATTGTAAATTGCAAAATATAAATAATTTATATATACAGAAAGTTATAAAAAATAACAATTATGGAGACGGTAGCCACATATAAAGTAAAAGGGTCAAAACAAAGAAAATGAATACTAAATGAAATAAATACTAAATAAATACAAAGAACTGAAAAATAAGAAATGAATAGATTTTGGAAGAAAGATGTCCTTTGTGTGGAAGTCCAGGAAATTCAAAGTTCCTTTGTTTCAGCATTCAGGGAAGCTAACCGTGGGTTCTCTTGCTAGCTTCAATCCATATGTGGTGTTAAATGTAGAACTTTTATCAGATTTCAGTCCTTTGCTTATATAGGACCCAGCTCTTGAGGGCAGAACTCAGAGCCAGCCCCTGGGCTGGGGCGTCCCTCTATTTTGGAGGGAACTGTGAATCCACAAAATGTGGCATTTCTATAAATCAAACCATGTTCATTGCACACATATAATAATAGCAAATTATGCAATCTCAAAGAATATCGATCACAATAATACCAGACATGGATAGTGTGTGATATTCCTTTCCTGAGAAGTTTAATAACGGGGCTGTGGCTTACCCCAGCTCCTCGAAAGGGGTACCAAAACATCCAGTGGGACGTTAGAAATCTAATGATCCATTTTCCATACAGACCACAAGTACGGTATCTATAAAAAGGCAAAAATTATACAATACGGCCATTTAATATTTGGCCCTACTAGCTCCACCAAGTCTGCAGTCCTGCAGTGCTCAGGGCTGCTTTTTGCAGTGTGCTTACCAAATGGTTCTTTTCAAGCTGGTGTTCAAACCTATGCGTGAGGTGCCTGCTGAAGGAAGATAATTAGAGAAAAACTTTGTAATCCCAGAATAGCAGCTGTACACAACTGGAACAGGGCAGACCCTAGGCTTTTGCTCTCTGCTTGGTCCTACACATACAATCTGAATTGTACCATGAACTACAGTCAGAAAACGGATTGATTGCGCTATTTTAAAGTTTCATCCGTGACAGCGTTGAGTTCTGTACATCAGTTTCAGGTCTTTCGTGTAACACTACTACTGCTGCTTTGATTGCATCATCCTCTGCGTTCATGCTGCAAGGGGGTGGGACTTGGGCTGGATTGTCTGAGAAGTTTGCTGTCTATATCACAGGCAGTCTGTTGAACAGGAAGTAGATGGTATCTAGGCTGCTAACCAGGTACTTTAGATTAGCTAATCAAGGAGCTTATAGAGAAATAACAAAACTCGCACTGAGGCCCACAGATCCTTAGCTACGCCCCTGTGCATGGCTTATACTGCTGCACTCATCAGGAATTATTATATATATGCTAAGCAGCTAAGCAGGTGATTGTGGAAAAAAGGTGCAGATATGTTGACTTCCACAGATATCTTATTTGAGTTTTTGAGCACAAGTATGGAATACAGCAGGTGTGAAATATCTCACTTTTTGAGTTAGATGACTTTGAGTAGCCGAGCCAGCTGGCTGACCACACTGTATTCCAGGCTCGCAGGCTGGACAGGTCAGGTTAGGACATGGTGATTGGACTGTGTAGAGCAGCAGCACACTAAGGAGTCATCACTCTCGGAGGTAAATATTGCCATCAGGGCTGTGTAGTTTGTACAAAAATTATCCGATTCCAATTCCGACTCCGACCCCTCAGTTTATGAAACCTCCGACTCTGAGGCTCCCTGCACACTACATGTGATTCCGATTTTTAATCATTTTTTACATGCAAATCTGATTTCCGATTTTTAATCATTACTGCATGCTGCATTTTTTCCTGCATTTTTCTGTTGATAGCATTCAGGGAAAATCGGAATCGCAAATCGGATTTGCAGTGTGCAGGGAGCCTAACTCCGACTCCAGGTACCCAAAATTGCTCCGACTCTCCGACTCCAACTCCGGCTCCACAGCCCTGATTGCCATCTGCTGCTGCCTGGAGGTCCCGGCGCTGGATCGGAGCTGCACAGGAGGACGGGGGAAGCCTCATTAGGATCAAGAGCCTTCCCCTTACTGATGTAAGTACTACTCAGGGGTACTTTTCTATATTACAGTTTTTCTTTCAAGGACTTCTGAGGTGAATAAATAAATCTCTCTTTACTTACTTACTTACTTATTCTTCCAGCCCCAAGAAGTCCTTTGGGTCCCTCTCCGCAGCTCTGGTCCTATGGTGTCCCGCTGGCCACCCTATAGGCGGGTCAGCACTTCTGCGCATGCGAGCCCGCATCCATGCCACCAGGCGTGTACTGCTTCAATGACGTGGGAGCATTCGCGTGTGGGCACTCGGGCGCCCGTGCATGCGCAGAAGCACCGACCCGCCTATGGGAGGCCAGAGGGACCCAGGAGAAGACTGAAGATGCAGTGAGGTACCCAAAGGACTTCTATTGACTGGAAGAAGCCCCAGGTAAGTAAAGAGAGATTTATTTATTCGGCTCAGGACAGTGGTGTAGCTATGGAGCTATGGGCCCCTGTGCAAGTTTTACATGGGGCCCCCCAAACACTCTATACATAACAATTAATACGGCGCACCAAAACCTGCCAATGGCAACTACAGTGTCAGAGGTGCAAGAAGGTGATGGGGAACAGTTTATTAAAGAGACCCTGAAGCGAAATTTTTTTTATGATATTATGATTTGTATGTGTAGTACAGCTAAGAAATAAAACATTAAGATCAGACACATCAGTCTGATTGTTTTTAGTACAGGAAGAGTTAAGAAACTCCAGTTGTTATCTCTATGCAAAAAAGCCATTATCTCTATGACTTTCAAAGTTGTGGAGAGGGCTGTTATCTGACTTTTATTATCTCAACTGTTAGTTAACTATTTACTTTTTCTCTGCCAGAGGAGAGGTCATTACTTCACAGACTGCTCTGAAAGAATCATTTTGAATGCTGAGTGTTGTGTAATCTGCACATATTAGAGAATGATGCAATGTTAGAAAAAAACACTATATACCTGAAAATAAAAATATGAGAATATTTTCTTTGTTGCTAATCTTCTAGTAATTATTCATAGTACACAACCAATTCATGATATCATATTTTTTTTCGCTTCAGTGTCTCTTTAATGATTCCCACTATACAAAGTATCTATAGTAGTGATTATTATGAGCACAGGACCAATAGAGAGCTAATACTGTAGTTGAGGGAGGGCCCTTCGGGGCCCCTCTGGCCCAAGGGCCCCGATGCGGTGGCTACCTCTTCAACCCCTATTGCTACACCCCTGGCTCAGGAGTCCTTTAAAGGATACCTGAACTGACATGTGACATGATGAGATAGACATGTGTATGTACAGTGCCTAGCACACAAATAACTATGCCTTTTTTTCTTCCTCTGCCTAAAGGGTTAAATATCAGGTATGTAAGTGGCTGACTCAGTCCTGACTCAGACAGGAAGTGACTACAGTGTTACCCATACTGATAAGAAATTCCAACAATAAAACACTTTCCTAGCAGAAAATGGCTTCTGAGAGCAAGAAAGAGGTAAAAAGGGGAATTTCTTATCAGTGAGGGTCACACTGTAGTCACTTCCTGTCTGAGTCAGGACTGAGTCAGCCACTTACATGCCTGTTATTTAACTCTTTCAGGAAGAGAAAGGAAAAAAAGGAACACAGCATAGTTATTTGTGTGCTAGGCACTGTACATGCACAAGTCTATCTCATCATGTCACATGTCAGTTCGGATATCCTTTAAGGGGAGGAGGGTATTACACAGGCAACACGGGGGGGGGGGGGGGCATGCAACTTAGTTACGCCGCTGGTCCAGAGGCGCTGACGCCATCAAAGCCTCTGCATCTCTACACCACTGCCTATGCAGCAGTACTAGCTGTGTTGCAATAGTGGTTGGTACCGGATGATGAGCGAGCTGTAAGTTATGATTATGTATTCACAAGGAACACAGCTTCACCCTGAACATTCATCCAGCAATATCTCAGTCCTGAGGATTGATGATGCAGAGGTGCTGTCTGTGTGCCGGTGTTATGGAACACGCTGTACTGAGCAGCAGAGGTCACGTCATTACAGCGAGGTAGTAAAGCACTCCAGGATTATGATTCAGCAATACACTGCAACATTTCTGCTTCTCGCTGGCTGGGATGGCTGCGATTGTCTCCGTGACCTTGTAAAACGCGCACAGGGCAATCGCTAGAGCTCTGACTAATGTCACCTGACTGACAGGTTACACAATAACAGCGAAAGCTACATTATCGTTTGATTATCTCTCGGTTACAGCATGTCAGATAAGAATACAACAACAATTGATATAACGTTTTTTAAGCATAATAAGACACGATAACTTCCTTGTACTTAAAGAAAATCTGTAATGAAAAACACCCCTCTGGGGGATACTTGCAGTTCAAAAGTTTACTAACCTGCTCTGTGAAATCATTAAGAATGCTGAGTATAGTGTGTACACTGCAAATATTAGAGAATGACTAGCTGATTGCCCGGCGTTGCCCGGGTATGTATTTGGCTGGTGTTGGCTCCACCCACTTTTTCTAACCCTAACACACAATTACTCAATGACCAAGTTTGTGAGCTTTACCGTCTTTGGCATCAATAATTTGCATTGAAATGAAAAAATCTGCTTGGCTTTTTGTGGCTCCACCCCCTTTTCCGAATTTGAACCCCAGTCACCCAATGACCAACTGTATCAGGTTTGAGGCCTGTGCCATTAACAGTGCAAGAATGGTAGCAATTAAATATTCCCCTTGAAAAGCAATAAGTGAAGTTTGATTCACTTTTGTAGGCTCCACCCACTTTTCTGAATATTAATCCCAGTCACCCAGTGACCAGCTGTGCAAAGTTTAAGAACCCTGCCATTAACAGTGTAAGAATGGCTGCAGTTTACATTTTCCCAGGGAAATTTGTATTTGTCTCCACCCACTGATGACCCGGCATTGCTCGTGTATGTATTAGACTGGTGTTGGCTCCTCCCACTTTTTCTAACCCTAACGCACAAATACACAATGACCAAGTTTGTGAGCTTTGGGGTCTTTGGCATCAATAATTTGTATATTCCCATATAAATTAAACAAATCAGATTGGCTGTTTGTGGCTGCGCCCCTCTCTAGCATTTGAACCCCAATCACTCGACCAACTGTAGCAGGTTTGAGGCATCTTCTTTTAACAGTGTAAAAATGGCAGCAATTTAAATATTTCCCTTGAAAACAGGTGGATTTTTATTGGCTATTATAGGCTCCACCTACTTCCCTGAATATTAATCTCAGTCACCCAGTGACCATCTGGGCAAAGTCTGAGAACTCTGCCATTAACAGTGTAAGAAGGCCTGCAGTTTCCATTTTCCCAGTGAAATTTGGTTTTGGCTCCGCCCACTTTTTGTAACCTGGACATACAGTCACTCAATGACCAAGTTTGTCAGTTTGGGGTTCTTGGCATCAATAATTTGTATTTTCCCATGAAATGAAACAAATCCGATTGACTGTTGTGGCTCTGTCCCCTTTTCTGAATTTGAACCCCATTGACCCAATGACCAATTGTAGCAGGTTTGAGGCTTGGGCCATTAACAGTGCAAGAATGGCAGCAGTTTTAATATTCCCCTTGAAAATCAACAGGTGAATTTTGATTGGCTTTTTTAGGCTCCACCCACTTTTCTGAATATTAATCCCAGTCACCCAGTAACCAGCTGTGCAAAGTCTGAGAACCCTGCCATTAACAGTGAAGAAGGGCTGCAGTTTACAATTTCCCAGAAAAATCTGTTTTTGGCTTCACCCACTTTTTGTAATCTTGACACACAATGATCTCAATGATTAATGATCAAGTTTGTGAGCTTTTGGGTTCCTCATCAAAATTGTGCCAATGGAAGCAGTTTATCCAGCAAGGAAATCTGGCTCCGCCCCTTAGTAAATTTGAACCCCAGTCACTTAACGACCGACTGTAGCAGGTTTGAGGCCTCTGCCATTAACAGTGTAAGAATGGCAGCAGAGTAGTTTCAATATTCCCCTTGAAAATCAATAGGTGAATTTTGATTGGCGCTTGTAGGCTCCACCTAATTTTTTGAATATTAATCCTAGTCACCCAGTGACCAACTGTGTCACGTTTGAGACCCTGCTATTAACAGTGTAAGAATAGCTGCAGTTTATATTTTCCCATGTAAAAAGTTAGTTGTTTTTGGCTCCGCCCCACTATTTCTAACCTTGACATACAGTCACTCAATGACCAAGTTTATGAGCTGTGGGGTCTTTGGCATCAATAAGTTGCATTTTACCATTGAAATTAAACAAATCTGATTGTCTGTTTTTGGCTCGCTCCCTTTTCAGAATGTAAACCCCAGTCTGCCAGTGGCTGACTGTACCAGATTTGAGGCCTCTGCCATTAAGAGTGTATGA